>NW_023336203.1:254130-366611 GCF_012550715.1 Geosmithia morbida
CAGCAGCAGCAGCAGCAGCAGCAGCAGCAGCAGCAACAGCAACAGCAACACACACTAACGACGCACCACCCCGCCGCCGCCAACATGATGATGGACCCTTCTCACATGGGGCACCACCACCCTCATACCCATCCGCACGCACACCATGCCCCCCCTCCTCCCCAGGGCCACTACGGTCCCTCCATCATGGCCCCCCTCTACCAGCCCATGCCCACGCCCACAACCCAACCGGGGCCGCCCCATCACCACCACCACCTCTCGGCGGGCTCCAAGCGTCCGCGACCAGACGACCTAGACTTACACGCGCCACCCGGCCTCCACCACAACACCCTGGATCATCACCTCGCTGGCATGCACACCGCGGCAGCAGCGCACACGCCCATGTCGGCGACGTACGCGCAGGCCGTTCCCGCGCACACGCAGCATCACCACCACCACCACCGACTACCCGACTCGGAACCGGCGGCCAAGATGATGCGGCGCAGCGACGACATGGACGTCGGCGGCCTGATGGCCGGACCGTCGTCCACCAGCGTCGTGGGGCAAGAGGGCATGCCGGAGCCGGCAAGGAGGCCCAAGGGTCCTAAGCTCAAGTTCACCAGCGACGACGACCAGCTGCTCATCGAACTCAAGGAGAAGAAGAATCTCACCTGGAAGCAGATTGCCGACTTCTTCCCGGGAAGGTCATCCGGCACTCTGCAGGTGCGGTATTGTACCAAGCTCAAGGCTAAGACGAAGCAGTGGAATAGGGATATGGTAAGCATCTCTTGTTTCTTCCTCCCCCCCGGTCTCGTTACTCCATTCTTCCCTCTTCGGGTAGTCCCCATCAGGTCATCGGCTGCTGACACTCTTGCTCCCCTAGGACGTCAAACTGCGATCCGCTCTAGACGACTACGAAAACGACAAGTGGCGCATCGTATCGTCCAAGCTAGGAACGGGATTCACGCCTGCCGCCTGCCGCGAGAGGGCAAACGACCTGTGGGGTAACGAGCCGCCAACAGACCTGGAGGGTATATCGTCACCTCAGGGGGAGGAGTCGTCACCGCACACTCATCAGAGCGAGGACATGTATTCGAGGCCCCTCGAGTGATCTCTCCCCCCTTTATCTCCATCTTCACATCCCTCTCACAACTCTATACACCCTCTCTCTATATATCTCCCACCCTCCCTCACCGCACGCATCCTCCCCATCTTCTCCTCCCAAAGTTCTTTTGTCCATGCATTTAGCCTCCCTCCTCCCTCCACCCTCCCCCTGTCCATCGCCAAGAGAATCCATTTTCAGCTGGCGCGCGGTTTCCCCCCTTCTGTCCTCTGTCTTCTCTTTGTCTGAACGACCTTGACGAACAGAAAGAAAGTATAATTACGCAGGAAGACGATTCTCGAAGGAAGAGCAAGAGGATTTTCAAACGAAGAAAAAGAAGAAAAGTTACAGTACACCTTCCCCCCCTCCCCCCCCCCTGAAACGGCAGAACCTCCCCCTCCCCCCTTTACTCTTGGATGTAATCAAACGATATATCATGGGCTATCTTTCTGTTTCGTTCTTTTTTTTCTTTTTGGTTTCTATCGTTTTTTTTCTTTGGATGGATGGATATATACTTGGCGCGGTTTATGTGTCCCCCCCCTCTCAAATTTTTGTGTTATATAGCTTTTTCCGTTTTGTGATAATTTCATACATCTGTTTTCTTTCCCGTTATGCTCCCTCTATGATAGTCTAACACGATTATATGCTCTCTTCATGCAATATCACTTCTCGTACTGGCCACGCATAAAACTGATATAATAGTAGTTTCGGCTGATCTAGTCATGCATCCGAACCTAATACGCCGAAGTATTATGTTCCCAACAGTTCTGGTGTGTGCAGAGAAAGAAAAGCATAATACTGGTCTTATGATCCAAGCATTTATTATAATCCAAGCTCTATTTGCATCCAGAGGAGACCCTCACTGAAAAGATGCATAATACCGGTGATATGATCAGCTGCAGTCCGTACTATTGAAGAGCTCGCACACAAAAGCATAGATACTGTTGATTATTGAATCTGCAATGCATACATCTTTCATCTATTTATTGCAGAGACCGTCCGAGGATTGACAGCACAGCTGTAGTAAGATGTGTACGGAATATCCAAGTATGCACAGCAGTGGCGACACCGGTCCTACCCGAGCAACGCCCTCCCCAGCCCTTCCTGGTCCAGCACCTTTGCCCCCTCAACCAGGTTGACCAGACGCTGGTTGGCCGACACAGTGAGCGTCGTGCCAGACGGGTCTAGGAAACGCGCCATGTCGATGATGCACCCGTTGAGCTCGGCGATCTCGGTCCTCTTCCCCGCCGCGACGTCCTGCAGCATGGAGCTCTTGTTATCGCCGGTGCGGACGCCGACCTGCCAGACCAAGCGTCTCAGGGCGTGGAAAGAGAAGCGCTCGGCGAGTCGGCGCCTGTCCATGCCCTCGGCGAGCACAACGCCGTCCGCGCCGGGGTGGTTGATCAGGGCGACGTAGATGTCGCTTATCTCGCGTAGGAGGCGGTCCATGACGCGCGAGATGACGGCAGAGCCGGAGCCGGAGTTGGAGTCTGAGTGACCGTGCGCGAACAGCCGGCCGTTCCGGCACCGCAGCACCGCCGTCAGCGGATTCACCACCGAGTTGACCGCCAGCTTCTCCAGCTGCAGGGTCCACAGGTCCCCACGGGATGCGCGGTGGGCGGAGAGTCCCGGGGCCGAGGCGATGGTGTCGACGAGATAGTTGCCGCCGCTGCCGCTGGGCAGGACGAGGCCGGTCCTGACGTCGGCCACGGAGGCGTGCTCGCTGCGGAAGGGACCGTGCGAGAAGACGCCGTGGGTGGTTATGCAGGCAGCGAAGCTGGGTGCGTTGTCGCCGTACCGATGCGATACGTACGCGGGCCCGTGAGGAGGCCACATGCGTGACATGCCGTTCTGGGCAAAGGCCACGGTGCTGGACCTGTCCAGGTACCTGCGGAGACGGTCTACCTGATCCAGGGCGGCGTCAGCCTTGGTGGCCACGATTAGGTTGGAGATGGTAGCGATCTCTCCTCCCGGTTGCTGCTGGTCATGACTACGACTGCCGGTGGTGGCGGTGGTGGAGAAGGAGGAGGAAATGTCCCAGCACTCGACGTCCAGACCGTCACGGGTGACCTCGACGGTGCCTGCGCGGGTGATTTCGATGCCTGGCCTGGCTGTCCACTGGTCTAGGAGCTCGCGGCGGTGGAGGACGAGCGTGATGGGTGGAGGGTTGGGGCGGATCTTGGAGAGCTGCACGGCGAATAGACGGCCTATGTTGCCGATGCCGAGGATGTGGATGCGTCGAGGGTCAGGAGTGGGAAGGGAGGTCAAAGAAGAGGGGGAGGAGCAGGAGGATGGGGATGTCCAGCGTAGGATGCGTGGTGGTGGCAGAGTGTCGTTGAGATGGGCTGTGAGCCATGCTGGGCGGCTTGGCTGAGTTGGCTGAGTTGAGTAGGGTCTGGTATGTGTCACCACGAGACAGCTTCTTCTCAGGATGGACGACATTGTATGTGGCATTCTGACAGGGTCCCCATCCTTAATAGAGATAGGATAGAAGCGTATTTATATTATATCGAGATTTTCGTGAGTTTTATTAACTATCACTTACAGTAGTTGGGGGCATAAATGTTGAAGATATGTTATAAATACTTCGCCGTTGTGAATGTTCTTCATGGGAAGAGGTGCAGCTGCTTACCCTATATGAGAGATCTGACCAATCACAGCCTACAGGGCCAACGCTCATGATGCACGCTAGATCTTTCCGAATTCCGAGTGCGTCATTGCCATCATCCTTTCTGCAAGTTCACGCTCGAGTTCCATCGATAGTCCTTTGCTCCTTCTCTCATCTGCATCACACGCAACTCTGGAGCTCCCGTGAATCATCTCATGTCATCAAACAAGGGTGGGCTGCGTATCTTCTTGACGCCCTTTCTTGACGAATTGCGATAACCTCTCCCGAGTTTGCCATGCGATGAGCTGCGATTCACGCATGGTTAGAGTGCTGAAGTGAGCACGCGGGGCACAAGACGCGCCTATTCCTCACTCCGAGATACAAGAGGGGAGCGACTGTGATTGCTCCTCAGCGCTTAGTCAACAGCGGAATACTAAGAGCCGTCCAAGAGTGGTCACGTTCGCGCTCTCTCAACATCATGTCTTCAGAACAGCCAGAGGCACCTGAGAATGGTGGCGAGTCCCGACAGGACCTGGTGGACAGGATGGTCGCCGCAGCCAATGACGAGTCCGACGATGCTCAGGACGCTATGGATGACTTTGTACTGCAGGGGATGAGCGAGGAGGATGCCCTTAAGGACCTTGCTGGAACTGTACGGGATCAGAATGACCTTGAGCGGGACATCACCATCCAGGCCAATGCGGCTCTGGTGGAGGCCGAGGACAAGAGGGACCAGACCCGTATTGATAGGCTCGAAGCGTCGAGGCAGCGCCTCCAGCAGCAGTTGGACAAGGAGAAGAGGCAGCTGGAACATTTCGCCAACAACCCTTACAAGTCACGTAATATCCAAAAGGCCATCGACAAGCTGGAGTCGGAGATTCGCCAGATCAGCAACGACATATCCGACTTCCGGTCGCGCATGAAAAAGCGCAACGAGGAGAATCCGTTGGAGGACCAGGGCAATAAATCTAAGCGAAACCCCGGTGAGAGCCAGTACGATTTTCTCGTTCGGACAGGCAAGATCACGCCTTTTTCCAAGATTGGTGGGCCCCGCCCGGCGGGTCTCGAAGGCAATCTTGCTCAGACCATGCTCGACGCGGAGGAAGATGCTGCCGCAAAAGGTTTGGAGGTCCAAGAGGAGGGGCCGGTGTCCCACCAGCAGTTACGCCGGCCTGGTTTCTCCGAGGACGTGGAGAGGGAACTCACGCCCCCTCCCCCGTCTGCATCAAGGAAAGAAGCAGCAGCAGCAGGGAGCGAGTTCTCCTTGCGTCCGAAAAAGAAGCAAAAGACACAGAGGGAACGCAGTCCGTCTGGAGACTTCAAGCCTTCTGACGAGGATGACTCGGACTCCGATGCCGACCGTGGTGTCTGGCAGCAGAGCACTGAGGATGACCTGGTGCGCGAGCAGAAGCGCAATGCGAAATCAAAGGGAAGGAAGGGAAAGGAAGCTAGACAGGGCGCCATCGACCTCGAGAAGATCGACGATGGATATGAGGCCATGTACAGGAAACGACTCGCAGACTGGGTCGCCCGCCGGAGTAGAGCCAGGAGGGCTCGGAGACAGAGCGGCACCGCTAGTTCGGAGGCACAGGGGTACACCAGCGACCCGGAAGAGAAGGAGTGGCACAAACCCGCCCCAGACAAGCCGGACCATGTCATAGATGAGGACATTAAACTCCCCGGTGACATTTATTCGACGCTCTTCGGATACCAGAGGACCGGTGTACAGTGGCTGGTTGAGCTCTACAAGCAGCAGGTTGGAGGCATCGTCGGCGACGAGATGGGCCTTGGCAAGACTGTCCAGCTCATCGCACTCATTGCTGCACTCCACTACAGCAAAAAACTCAGACGACCTGTTCTCATCGTTGCTCCTGCAACCCTTCTCCGCCAATGGGTTGCCGAGTTCCATCGATGGTGGCCACCGCTGCGGGTCTCCATCCTGCACTCCTCGGGCAGCGGCATGCTGGACCCGGAACGCGAAGACGCATACGATCTAGATACCATGAAACGAGGGTCCAAGGTGACTGGGAGGGCTGGCAGGGCGGTTCAGAGAATCGTCGATGGCGTGGTCAACAATGGCCACGTCCTAGTCACGACCTACACGGGCCTGCAGGCATATGCCGACGTTCTGCAGCCGATCGAGTGGGAGTACGCAGTTCTGGACGAGGGCCACAAGATCCGCAACCCAAACGCCGAGATAACTGTGACCTGCAAAGAGCTGTACACGAGAAACCGAATCATTCTATCGGGGACACCGGTCCAGAACAACCTGACCGAGTTGTGGTCCTTGTTCGACTTCATCTCTCCGATGCGTCTCGGAAACCTGATGGAGTTCAGGGAGCAGTTTGAGATTCCCATCAAGCAAGGTGGATATGCCAACGCCTCCAACTTTCAGGTTGTGCAGGCGGAGCAGCGCGCTGAGATTCTCAAAAACTCCATCAGCAAGTATCTTCTGCAGCGACTCAAGGTGGATGTGGCTGCCGATCTTCCCGAGAAGACGGAGCAGGTGCTCTTCTGCAAGCTCACTGATGGACAGCGGAGGGCGTATGAAACGTTTCTCAAGTCAGACGAAGTGTCAGCCATCCTCGACAAGAGGCGCCAGGCCTTGTACGGCGTCGACATACTGCGCAAGATCTGCAACCACCCGGACCTTCTAGACAAGAGTCTGAGCTCCAAGGCTGGCCACCAGTATGGCAGCCCTCGTCTTTCAGCCAAGCTGCAGCTCACCAAAGACCTGCTGCAAAAGGTCATGATACCAAACGGCCACAAGGCGCTTCTATTCTCCCAGGGAAAGCTCATGTTAGAAATTATCGAGAAGTGCATCAAGGAATGTGGCATCCGGTACCTACGCATGGATGGAGACACCCCGATCGACCAACGACAGCCCATGATTGACCAGTTCAACGGCAATTCTGATATTCACGTCTTCCTCATGACGACACGAACCGGAGGTCTGGGGACAAATCTGACGGGCGCGGATCGCATCATCATATTCGACCCCGATTGGAACCCCTCGACCGATTTGCAGGCCCGCGAGCGTGCTTGGAGATTGGGACAGGTCAGACCTGTCAAGATCTATCGTCTCATGACGGAAGGAACAATCGAGGAGAAGATCTACCACCGCCAGATCTTCAAGCAGTTCATGACCAACAAGGTTCTCAAGGATCCCAAGCAGCGCAGTTCATACGATCTGTCGGATCTGTATGATCTGTTTAGCTTCACGCCAGGTGACGCGGCTGGTGGACAGCGGAGCGCTCTCTTCAAAGGAGCAGAAGTCGACATCGACAAGGCCGGGCAACAACAAGAAGACAATGTAAACCAGGATAATGAGCAGAACGAGCTCCAGAAGATGGGCGGCGTCACATCGATGGAGGAATTCAAAGAGGATAAGTCGGCGCACGAAGAGAAGCGTATGCTCCAAGGCATCTTTGCACGGTCCGTCGGCAGCGCCTACGATCACGAGCAGATTGTCAACGGGCCCAAGACAGCCGAGCCCGACGTCGATGCCCTGCGGAGGGCGGCCAAGGAAGACAGCCGCTCAGCCGCAGCACACCTCCAGCGCGCCGGCCAGGAAGCCGACCGTGTCCCCATCGGCACCTTGACCTGGACAGGCGAGGTGGGTCGACGTCCCGGAGTTGGAGGCCGACGTCGCGGAGCACCCAGCTCGGCGGGCGTCATGAACAGGCTTGCCGATCGTCAGGGGCTGAACAACGCCACAGGAGGCGCAGCAGGCTCCAGTGGCAGCAGGAACATGAAGGCCGAGGACTTTATGCCCATGATCCGGACCTTTATCACTCGGCAAGGCGGCAAGGCAGTGACCAAGATGCTGGTTGATCACTTTGGACCTTACTGTCAGGGCGAGAAGCAAAATGACGAGTTCCGCAAGGCGCTTGAGACGGTGGCCGAGATTACCCAGCGCGGAAGTTATGGGAGATCCATGTGGTCGTTAAAGAAGAAGATGATGAAAGCGACGACAACATGATGACATCTTTCTTTTTCTCTTTTTCTTTTTCTATGAGTAGGCTAAGTGATGGGATGTAGATGTGGTTGTTCAAGGAGAAGAAGACGGCGACGGCATGATCATGTTCTTACTATTTCTTCTTTATGAGTGATTGAAGTTACTATTACCACTATCTAGTATACCAAAGGATCTTCTGGATGGGGAAATCGGTTGGCTGGCGCTACGGACAAGGGAAAACATGGATTTGTGCTGTATAATAGACGACAAGGGACTAGCCAAAAGGCAAGAGTCTTCGTCAACTCGTTTTTTACTCAACGGCTCGTTAATTCATCATTTAATACGTCTTGAGCACAGTAGTCCCCAACCTGACACAGGAGTGACAATAGAAAACAAGGACATTTGAAAGGGACTTGTTTCGTTTTCATAGGCCTTCTTCGGGCGAATTCATAAACAGTGCTACATCAATGCCGTAACCGCCCCCAAACCTGATTCCCACTATGCTACGAGTAGACTAGAAGAGAACCTTGGAGTGAAGAGGGAAGGGGCAGAAGTAGATTGGAGACCAGGCGAAAAGAGCCGTTCTCCGCGTTTTTGTTGCCAACGCCACAAGAGAAACCAGATAGTGATAAAGTCCTCCCCACGAGAGGATGGAAAAGAAAAGAGAAGAAGTAAGATTGAACCATAAAATCCCAGTCGCCTCTTCTTTCCCTCCCCATGTTCTCTCGTTTGTTCCATGTTTTTTTTTTTCCGTTGTCCATCCATTTTTGCTTGATTTCGTATATATGCCTCTTGGCATTCGCCGTTTAGAGACGACGACCACGGCGACCACCCTTGCGGCGGGTAGAGTCAGAGGGCGTAGGGGTGACGTCCTCGATGCGGCCAATCTTCATGCCGGCACGGGCCAGGGCACGGAGAGCGGACTGGGCACCAGGGCCGGGGGTCTTGGTACCATTACCTGAGATTAGGACAGTTAACATTTGTGTACGATTTTTGGAGAGGGGGGATAGAAGAGAGGGGGAAAGGAAAGTTATATAGAGAGAAAAAGAGGAAAGAAAAAAACATACCACCAGTGGCACGGATCTTGATGTGGAGAGCGTTAACGCCAACCTCCTTGCAACGGGCGGCGACGTCCTGGGCAGCAAGCATGGCAGCGTAAGGGGAGGACTCGTCACGGTCAGCCTTGACCTTCATGCCACCAGTGACACGGGTGATGGTCTCGCGGCCGGAGAGATCGGTGACGTGGACGAAGGTGTCGTTAAACGAGGCGAAGATACGGGCAACGCCGAAGACGAGCTCGCCTGCCAAAAATAACGATTGTTAGTTTTCCCATGTTGTCTCTCTCGCTAGCATTTTAAAATGGTACGCAGGATTTCTTTTTTATCAGAAAAAAAAAAACATACCCTCACGGACGGAAGGGCCCAGGGAGATGTTCTCCTGGGGGGCACGGGTCTTGGGAGGCATTTTGGCGGGGGATTGACGACGGTCTGGTTTCTCGGGTGTTGGCGACTTGATGTGAAGATCCAAAGAGAGAAAAGAGTCCCTCCAAAATATCACGACAAACCAATTTGGCGGTGGGTGGAGAGGGGAGTGAGCGTGGGCTGCGGGCTTCGTGGGCGGTGGGGTGTGGCAGAAAACATCGCTAGTAGGCACACACAATCTTCAGGTGCGCACAGCCAGCTACTGTGTTTGGCGGGAAAGAAAGAAAAAGCCCTACCCTAAGAAATTGTGAGGGTTTTTTTTTCTGGCACTCTGGCGCTTTTCTGGCCGCTCACCGCCCACACAACCGACAGGAGGAGTTTCAGTGGATCCACCCAGAAAAAAAAATCAAATCACCTTTTGGTGGAACCTCTCCTCTCCATTTCTTTTCTTCCCCTTCTCTTCTCACGCTCGACAACTTCACTAACCCAACACCCAACCCTTCGACAACAGCCGAACGTCAAAATGGCCTCTACGTATGTCATGCCTCCTTGAATCAAATCGTGCGACATGGGCATCCTGCCCGGTCATCGAGCTCCTTGTACATTTGTCGTGGTTCACTCGCTGGGCTCGTCTTGAGAAAAATTGCATCTTGGACGACGAGCCAGCTCGATCACTCCCGGGACTCTTCCGCTCTTCATTTGATCAGCCTACTTATATGGTGTGACAATGAAGAAGTCGGGTCTGGGGTCGTTGGGGATGAAGAGTCTCGTGTACGCTCCTGTACCAGTTCTTCGCCCTGAAATCTATTGCAATGTGCTGGGACGAACAAGACTGCCGTGGGATACGACTGGGCGAAATCCCATTTCCTCCGGCTAGTCGCTTCGCCCACCATTTGCTCACTTCCTGAACGATTCCAATCGATTCGGGGTATTGTTGGATGAGGATGACGGAGTGCGATGGGTGGTTGCTAGGTGCCTAGATTATGGAACCAGGCCCAGCTCAACGCTCCTGAGATCTCACCGATGAAATTCATCTCTCGAGTCAGCCAAGGCGGAGAATGCCGCGCTCAAGCTGCAGTTCTCGCACCGGCGCTCTATTCCCATACCTGCTCGCACAGGTATGCTGAACCGCGTACTAATCATCATCTGTTCTGTATAGGACCGTTCCCACCCAAGACCAGGTCTTGATTCCTGAGACTCTGCTCAAGAAGCGCAAGAGCCAGGAGAAGGCCCGCGCTGAGCGCACCGCCGCCATTGAGAAGCGCAAGGCTGTACGTATTGACTCTCACCCTCTCTCCTTCGACCCGCGGCACACACACAATGATGCATAACAACACATCTTCGACTAGACTACGGTCAATGCTGTTGATAATTAACCTTCTTTCGGGTCTGAAAAGATTGCCTGGATTGAACTTTGTCACTCTTCACAAAACATGATGATACATAGAATAAAGAGACTAACAACTTCTTACAGGGCAGCAAGGAGAAGCGCCAGGTCATTTTCAAGCGTGCCGAGAAGTACGTCAAGGAGTACCGTGACGCCGAGCGTGAGAAGATCCGTCTTAGCCGCGCCGCCCGCTCTGACGACTCTGCGTACGTCCCCGCTGAGTCGCGCCTGATCTTCGTTGTCCGCATCAAGGGTATCAACAAGATCGCCCCCAAGCCGCGCAAGATCCTTCAGCTCCTCCGTCTTCTTCAGATCAACAACGGTGTCTTCATCAAGGTCACCAAGGCCACTACGGAGATGCTGAAGGTTGTCGAGCCCTGGATCGCCTACGGCTACCCCAACCTCAAGTCCGTCAAGGAGCTCATCTACAAGCGCGGATACGGAAAGGTCAACAAGCAGCGCACTGCCCTGACTGATAACCTGATCATTGAGGAGAACCTCGGCCAGTACGGCATCGTCTGCATGGAGGACCTCATTCACGAGATCTACACTGTCGGCCCCAACTTCAAGCAGGCCTCCAACTTCCTCTGGCCCTTCAAGCTGTCCTCCCCCAACGGCGGCTTCCGTCCCCGCAAGTTCAGGCACTTCATCGAGGGTGGTGACCTTGGCAACCGTGAGGAGGCTATCAACGCCCTCATCCGCCAGATGAACTAAGACTGTCGCTCCTCCCCAGTGCGTCAGTCAATGACAAACGAGTTAAAAAAAATAGTCGTCGGGATGGGTATAGGGTTTTTTACTGGTCTGGACTTATAAAAAAAGAATCACATCTTTTTGTGGCATGGTTGCTCGGCGTTGTTTATGGACAAGATTTTTACATGTGGAAATTGATTCCTTGATGAATGACACAGGTGCTTCCATTATAATTCCTTCGTGACGTGCCTTTTAGTTTCTTGCAACGCCATACATTGTTTCTTGACAGCCTAGTAATTCTCTGATCTGAGTGTCCTACCGTGCAGTTCCCCTTGTGTGTGATGTCTTGTCTGCACTCCGCGCATGCCAGGAGTATGTGTATCAATGTTATATAATGCTATTAATAATGCAAAGAATACAGTGGTGATGAACGCAATTGACGATGCCTTTCTCCGTCCAGTGGGGGCTCGCTACATCTTGATATCGAAGCTGGTGCCGCAGCCACAGCTGCTGGATGCATAAGGGTTGTCGGTGATCTTGAACTGCGACCCAATCAGTTCCATGGTGAAGTCAACCTTGCTGCCCTTCAGCAACTCCAGCGAAGGCTCGTCGAGGACAACTTTTGGCGAGTGGAGAAGTGGCGACTGGCCGTCCGCCTCATCAGGGGCAAACTGGAAGATGGTATCGTCTTCTTTGATGATTTTGGAAAATTCCGCCGAGTCCTTGTCGGGAATGGTGATGAGGCTCATGAGGTACTGGAAGCCGTGGCAGCCGCCGCTCTCGACCTGAATGCGCAGGGCCAGGTTGGGGTTTTTATCCTTGGCCATGATGTCGGCCAGACGCTGCATTTCTCATTAGCCTTGCTAGTTTCTTCTACGTCTCTCGGGGAAGACACTCTCTGCATGCCTCCGGAGGGTATGAACAGGTGTACCTTGGCGGCGCGGGGAGTTATCTCCATCATCATGGTATTTCCATCCTCATCTTCGACGGGATGCTGGACGCAGACAGTCGCCCGGCGGGATGATGAGGCCGTGAAGGCGCGCCTCGGCGCCCTTTGTATTGTCACGCCGGACCGCCGGGACATGTCAGCAGGACGGCAGAGATTGTTCCTCCATGCGAAGGACGAGTTGGTGGTTCGAAGGGCATGTCTGGGGACGAGGAATTCGAGGGGAGTCGCCGAAGCTTGCGGTGCTGCTGCGGTAGCCGACGTGGAACAGGACCGACTGGCGATGCGAAGGAACGAGCCTGCCATGGAAGGCGCGTTTGCACAACGTAGAGGTGTCATGGTTTAGCCGAAAGAAACCGTATCGTCGTTTTGGTATGGACCGAGGAGAGGGGGGACGTATGTAAGGTTGTTGAACTGTTACCGAGAAATATGTTTACCGAAGCGTTCGTGTCAGGCCAGTCCGTCATTATTATTCATCAGCCTATTCCCTCCGAATCTCGGTGGCTGTTCGGGTGATGACATAATCCTGGAGGGTTTCCATTTCCTTCGGAGGTGGAAAAAATTAGGGACACAAAAATTGCAAAAGGCAGCCTGGTAATAAGGGAGAGCACAAAGGGTACGTACCTTATCGCTTAGCCCCAAGGCGCACGCCCCCACTTTGCCCACCAAAAATCAGTAATTTTCGAGTTTCTCGTGACTCAACCCCGCGCAACCTCTTTACCTGGTTCAAGGACAAGACGGCCGTTTGCAGCCTCAAACACAGGGAAAAGAAGGAAAAAAGAGAGCAGAAGCAAGTCAGTCTCCCAAAAGAATTCTCTTGCAACAACTTGCCCACAATGTCTCGTTTCTTCCGTGGCGGAGACGACAGCTCCAGCGACAGCTCCAGCGAGGAGGAGGATCTCCTCTCCTCAGAGGAGGAAGAGGAGGAGGAGAAGCTGCAGCAGCAGAAGCAGAAGAAGACGAGCAACGATGACTCTTCTGATGAGGACTCGGACGATATGGACTCGGATGAAGACAGCGACGATAGCGACAGCGACGGCTCGGATGCCGGCAAGGGGGGGGCCAACTGGTTCCTCAAGGACGCCAGCTCCGAGAGCGAGGACAGCGACGACGAGAAGAGGGCGAAGGTCAAGAGCGCCAAGGACAAGAGGCACGATGAGCTCGATGCTTGCATCAAGCAGATTGAGAACGGTCAGAAGAACGGTGACTGGACTCTGATATCAGCCGGTATGGAACATCTGTCGAATTTGGTCTATCTTCTCCCCCATATCGGCCCCTCTCTCCGAACATGGGAAACGTAGGGGGAAATGGACCAATTACATCCTGGTTTTTTTCTCTCTTTTTTTGACCAAATACTCTAACATGTATGCGCAGAGTACGACAAACTCAACCGTCAGGTCGCACGTCTGATGGTGGGCGGCAAGGCCCCCAAGCCCTATATCCGCATCATGGCCGACCTCGAGGACTTCATGAATGAAGCCCTCGCCAAGGTCAAGGTTACCCCCAAGAAGATGAACGCCAGCCAGGCTCGCGCTCTCAACGCCGTCAAACAGAAGATCAAGAAGACAAACAAGGACCACCAGGCCCAGATTGATGCCTACCGTGCGGACAAGGAGGACTTCATGGAGTCGTCTGAGGAGGAAGCCCCCGCCACTGCCCCCTCCAAGAAGTCCGCCACCACTAAGGTCAAGTTTGACGCCGCTTCCGCCTCGCAAGAGGAGGCCGACGAGCAGGGCTTCTCGACAGTCGGAAAGGGTGGCCGCACTCTGCAGTACACCTCCGACAGCATCTTCAAGCATCTGAGGACTATCCTTGAGTCCCGCGGAAAGAAGAACACGGATCGTAGCGAGCAAATTGACATTATGGAGAAGCTGTTCGAGATTGCCAGCACGCCCTACCAGCAGATCCGTGTTCTCCTGACCTTGGTGTCGGCCCGTTTCGACATTGCCTCTGGATCCACGGGCGCCATGCCCCTGGAGCACTGGAAGGCCGCCCACAAGGAGCTGTCGTCCCTGCTCGAGATCCTCGAGAAGAACAAGGAGTACATTGTCATCGAGAGCGCCGAGGAGTGGGAGGATGACGAGAAGCCCCCCACGCTCCAGCCCGGTGAGAAGTACATCAAGGTCGCTGGCAGCGTTGTCTCTTATATCGAGAGGCTTGACGATGAGCTCAACCGCTCTCTCCAGAACATCGACCCCCACACATCTGAGTACATTGAGCGTCTCCAGGACGAGGGCGCCCTTTATGACATCATCTTCCGCGGCCTCCTGTACTACGAGTACCTGCAAAAGGATGACTCTCTCTCGATCCCTCAGGAGGGCGTCAACCGCATCGTCGTGAGGCGGTTGGAGCATGTCTACTTCAAGGTAAGCCATCTCATACCACCCTACAATCCACTCTCCTCTACCATTGTGTCATTTTCCAGCGACTGACAATAGTGTGATGTCCAGCCTGCTCAGGTCATCGAAACTTTCGAGGAGAACAGCTGGAAGTCAGTCGGCGCCGATGTCGAGTCGGCCATCACTCCCCGCGAGGAGGTCAAGGAGGCCAGCAAACTGGTGCACGTTCTCTGCAACTACCTGTTCAGCAAGGCTGACGGTATCATTCGTGGTCGTGCCATGCTGTGCCAGGTGTACTTCCTTGCCCTGCACAACGAGTACTACAAGGCCCGTGACATGATGTTGATGTCGCATCTTCAGGAGAACATCCCCAACTTTGACGTCCAGACGCAGATCCTCTACAACCGCACCCTGGTGCAGGTCGGCCTCTGCGCCTTTCGCATGGGTCTCGTCTATGAGGCGCAGAACACGCTGCAGGAGATCTGCGGTAGCGGCCGCCAGAAGGAGCTGCTCGCCCAGGGCGTCATGATGCAGCGCTACAGCCAGGTCTCTCCCGAGCAGGAGAGGCTCGAGAAGCAGCGCCAGCTACCCTTTCATATGCACATCAACCTCGAGCTGCTGGAGTGCGTGTATCTGACGTGCAGCATGCTGCTCGAGATCCCCCTACTGGCTCAGACGGGTTCGTCACCCGACGTCAAGAAGCGCATCATCAGCAAGACGTACCGCCGCATGCTCGAGTACCACGAGCGCCAGATCTTCACGGGCCCTCCCGAGAACACGCGTGACCACGTGATGCAGGCTTCCAAGGCTCTGGCTGCGGGCGAGTGGAAGAAGGCTACGGACTTCATCCACAACATCAAGATCTGGGACCTGATGGCCAACACGGACGACATCAAGGCCATGCTGTCCAAGCAGATCCAGGAGGAGGGCCTTCGCACGTACCTCTTCACCTACGCCCCCTTCTACGACACACTTGCCGTTGAGACTCTCAGCGGCATGTTTGAACTCGACACGGCCAAGGTGTCGGCGGTTGTCAGCAGGATGATCAGCCACGAGGAGCTGGCGGCCTCGCTGGACCAGGTGACGTCGACTATCATCTTCCGCAAGGGTGTCGAGCTTAGCCGCCTGCAGTCGCTGGCCCTAACGCTGTCGGACAAGGCAAGCGCCCTGATCGAGACCAACGAGCGTACGCTGGAGCAGCGCACGCAGGGCTCGTCCAACGCCTTCGAGCGCACCGGCGGCCGCGGTCGCGGCGGACACAGGACAGGACAGCGTCCCGGCCGTGGAGGGCCCCGCGGCGGCGGTGGCCACACTCAGCGTCAGGCCGGTGGTACGCAATTCACTGGCGGAGCTCTCGGGGCTGCCGTCAGGGGTTAAAGGGAAGTAACATAGAGCAGGAAGGGGAAAAAAGGAAACAGGAGAAAAGAAAGGAAAGGGTTGTCTTGTTCACACAAAAAACGTCATGTCATGCCACGGATGAATGCAAAGGGGAGAGGGGAAAAAAAGAGGTAGGAGATGTGTCCATCTTTCACTCTCCCTCAAGGCGGAGGCGTCCTCTTCATACAAAGTTATTATTATTATTATATTCGGCCGGGAGTGTTTATTTGTCTTGTCATTTATCCCAAACGAATGAAGCATGGAAAATGGTTTTCTTTTTTTTAATGAATCCAAGAAAAAAGAAGTTCAAGAAGAAGGAATCTACATGGCATATTATACTGCCACTTGTGTGTGTATGAGTATGTATGTTCGGTAAATGTGGTTCTGATGCAATATGTTACTACTGTACTAATGCCCCCTCATTTACTCCTATCAACAGACTGTTGGGGTTATCAGATCATGGATAAGATCCAATGGACAACCATGATGATGTGATGCGCAGAACAAACAGGCATCGATCATACGAGTACCGTGCAGGAACCTGCGTCGGATATCCGCGAGCGGAGAAGAGGAAAAGAGGAGACGAGGAAAAGAAATAAAACGAATATATGACCTCATCTTATTACTCCTCCCTTGGCGGAGTTTGGGGTCTTGCGGGGCTGTCAATGCCGTTGAATCAGAGATATGGAAAAGAAACAGGGCAGCAGAACACGGATGAGGATGGACTTAGGGAACCAAAAGAAGTTGCGCCGGTAGTAATGGAGTTAAACGTCCGGACGTGTTCGTGTGGAAATCAGGAACAGCTTCACAACTCCCCGCTTCTGGTGTTGAGAGCTTAATAAGATGTGGTGACTGGTAGTTCAACTGGCTTGATAAGCAATGGAAGCCTGTGCTTTTCTCTTCTGAAAGCAGGATTATATAGAGGCAAGGGAGCCTTTTTTTGCGTGTAGTTGTTTTGGTTCTCTTTTCGCATCATCATCATCCTCATCTCCTCAATCGCCTCAACACCTCTCTTCTGTATCCCCAAGTTAGAAACAGGTCTAACGCCAACAGCGCAACTTATTTCATCAGAGACTTCATATAATAAGACACGATGGCTGCCAAGACAGATTCCCCTTCCAGCGTCGTGGCCGCCCCTCATCTTCAGATCCCCCCCGGTCTGCGTCAGTCGTTGGAAGACACCAAGGTCAAGTATCGCCAGCTTGGCAAGTCTGGTCTGCGCGTGTCGGTGCCAGTATTTGGCACCATGGGCCTCGGCTCCAAGAAGTCTATTCCCTGGGCATTGGAGGCCGATGAGGTATGTTTTCACATCTTCCAGACCTTTACCTTTTTATCTCTTATTCTCAATCTCTCATTTTTAATTTCTATTATTCTGCCCTTTGTGCGGCACCACGATATCGAACATAGGGTGATACTGATCGGCCGAAAACAGGCCCTCCCCCTTCTCAAGGCAGCGTACGACCGCGGTCTCAACACGTGGGATACGGCCAACGTCTACTCCTGCGGTATATCGGAGGAGATCATCGGAAAGACGCTGAAGGAGTACAGCATCCCTCGCGAAAAGGTCGTCATCATGACCAAGTGCGCCTTCGCGGTGGGCGAGGAGCCGGAGATAATCCCGTACTTTGTGGGCGACGCCCTGACCAGGTCCAAGGACTACCAGAACCTGGCGGGGCTCTCGCGAACGGCCATCTTCAACCAAGTCGAGGCTTCGCTCAGGAGGCTGGGCACGCCGTACATCGACCTCCTCCAGATCCACCGCTTCGACCCGACCGTCCCGGTGGAGGAGACGATGAAGGCGCTGCACGACCTCGTCCAGGCCGGCAAGGTCCGGTATCTGGGGGCCAGCAGCATGCGGTCGGTGCAATTCGCTAGGATGCAGTTCGTCGCCGAGCGCAACGGTTGGACGCCCTTTGTCAGCATGCAGAACCATCACAACCTGCTGTACCGCGAGGAGGAGCGTGAGATGAACCCCTTCTGCGACGAGACGGGCGTCGGCCTGATCCCCTGGTCCCCGCTGGCCCAGGGCGCCCTCGCCCGCCCCGTCGACCAGCAGAAGGCCACCCAGCGCGGCGCGTTGCCATTCCTCGTCCTGGGCCAGTCCCCGGCCGATCAGGAGATCATCAAGCGCGTCAAGGAGACGGCCGACAAGCACGGACGGACCATGGCAGAGATCGCCCTGGCCTGGTCCTGCGGCCGCAACACCAGCCCCATCGTCGGCTTCAGCAGTGTCAAGCGTATCGATGAGGCCATCGAGGCCAGCTACCTCGAGCTGACCGCCGACGAGGTCAAGTACCTCGAGGAGCCCTACCAGGCCAGGCCCATCATCGGTCACAACTAGACATGTCTGGAGGGAGATTGAGAGCCAGACAGTATCATCATGGGAATACGGAAATTTGGGGGAAGGATACATCCTGGCAACCTGCATGTACTGCTCATCCGATAACCCCCCTCTCCGGCCGTTTCCGTGCCTGTTATGCCGTGAGATTTTAGCCTTGTCACGTCTCTTCTATTCAGCCAAGCGACTGTCGTATTGTAACGTCATGTCAGCTCAATCAAGCGCAACAGCAAACACACTCGTACCCGTAGATTAGATGGATGATCTTGGCTGCATGCACGCCCAAATATTGGTATTTATGTGGGCCGTAATATCTCGTATGAGGGACAGCTCAGGAAATAAGTTCGGTGCGGTGAGATATTAGAACACCAAAAAACAAAAACAAGAAGAAAAAAAAACACAGAAGAACAGAGCAAAGGGGTAATGCCGTACAAACCTACGACGGGTGAAACATAGGAAAAAAACCCTCTCCTAGAAGGCGGAGGGGAAAGAGAGACATACGGAGTCTTCTGAAATCCGGAGCGTCGTGATCTAGAGGTGCACCCCGCCGCCGCGATGGGCTGCTTCACCATCAACATGGAGACGGGAGTGACGTTGGCGGCGCTCATAACGTCGTATTTCATCATATTCACGACGACAGTGGTACTCGCGCCGCGCAGCGCCACCGCGCAGCGTCTGGTGGTGGCGGCGGCCATGATCGGGCTGAACTACCTATTCTGCCAGACGCTGGACACAGTGGTGCTGTTGCCGTCGCCGCGGGTCAACGTGGTGACGCTGTCGTGGATCGCGTGCGCCAGCGGCACCGAGGCGGTCTTCGTGTCCCGCATCGACGCCTCGCAGCTCATACTGGACGGTAAGGGGGGCGGGACGGGTAGGGGTGTGGGGGGCTGGACGCTCGCGTGGAGGGCGCTGTGCGTCTTCTTCAACCTGCGCCGCGTGGGGACGCGGTGGGAGCCGGCCAACGTGCGGCCGCCGCCCGGGTCGGCGCGGCTGCGGGGCAGGCTCCGCTTCGTCATGGCCATGACGGCCCGGTGCGTCGCGTGTTACCTCCTCGTCGACCTGATGAGCCTGCTGCCCCGGCCGGAGGAGCGGCTCTTCACCCGCGAGAAGCAGACGCTGTGGCGACTGTGGGACCTGTCGACCGAGGACGTCGTCTTCCGACTCTCGGCCTGCTGCGGCCTCTGGATCACCTCCTATCTGTTCCAGATGTTCAACGTCAGCCTCGCCGGCCTGTTGGCCGTTGTCGCCGGGCTCAGTCGGCCCGAGCTGTGGCCGCCCGTGTTCGGTCCCCTGTGGACGATGTATTCCATCCGAGATTTCTGGGGGTGAGTTCTCCCCTCCCCGTCCACGTTCCGATGCAGAGGAGATGAGCGAGAGGGGTTGGGGGTTGGGGGTTGGGGGTTTGAGGGAGAGACAGAGACTAATAAGACATTCATGTAGCACATTTTGGCATCAGTCCCTGCGCAAGGCCATCACCGGATGGGCTGACTACATCTCCGACGACGTCATGCGCCTTACCCGCGGCACCCTAGTCTCGCGCTACACGCGCCTCCTGCTGGCCTTCTTCATCTCTGGCACCCTGCATCTCGGCCAGGATCGCATCTACGTCACCCCCGGGGAGAGATACTCGTCTCCCACCTTCTTCTGCGTCCAGGCTCTGGCCATCATGGTCGAGGACGGGCTGCGCGCTCTCACAGCCCCATTGCCCATCCCGCAACCTGTCAGGCGCGTCGTCGGGTACGCCTGGACTGTCGCCTGGCTCTGGTGGATCACGCCAATCTGGATGTATCCGATTCTACGAAAGGGCGATGTGGGTAGTAACGTGCCGTTTTCCCTAGTCCACTGGGCCTTGGACTGAGTTGGACTGGGCAGCTCATGCTATATGTTCCATTCTTCAACGATTTCTTCCAACAGTCTCTTTTCTCCCCAGACATTCAAGAATGTGTATGATGTCCTATAATATAGAATGAGATTTGATAGACAAGTTTCTGATATTGGATGCCAGAGGATTTGACATTCAATCAATAACATTTTGCCAATGGCAAGTCTAGGTAGGCTAAGCAGATTCTACTTGGTGCATTCACACAACGTAGAAGGGGTTGTTTTTTTATTTTATTATATATCTTTTTCTTTTTCTTTTTTGCGTTTCAGTCACGTGAACAAGTGGGATGAACCATCGCGGGGCATCGCGGGGCATTTCTTTTCTCGAATTCCCATGTGAGATTACGGGAGTGTAAGACTTGAATCTTGTATAAAGATATATTTGTCTTATTTGTGTTAAAGCTTTTTTAGATATCGAATTCCCGAAAACCGGTTCAACATGACCTCCCAAGATGCGTGTCGCATCCTCATCATGGCCTCAGGCTTCGGCTCCAACTTCCAAGAGCTGATCGACGGCGTGGCCGACGGACGCATCCCCAACAGCCGCATCATCCGTCTGATTGTCAACCGTAAGAGCGCATATGCAGTCAAGCGCGCAGAAAACGGAGGTCAGTGCCCTCTCTATCTCTATCTATTCCTCTCCTTCTCATCTCCACGCAGTCTAACTCGCTGACGTCTCAGGTATCCCGTGGGACTACTTCAACCTGATCAGCGACGGGTTCCTCCCCAAGGGCGAGAAGGACGAGGCCAAGGTGTCGGAGGCGCGTTACAAGTACGACGCTGCTCTGGCGGAGAAGGTCTTGTCAGCCTCCGAGGATCAGAAGCCTGAGCTCATCGTCCTGGCTGGTTGGATGCACGTCTTTTCCGCTGGATTCCTGCAGCCCATTCAGAAGGCTGGCATCAAGGTCATCAACCTTCACCCGGCGCTGCCTGGCATGTCCCTCCTTCTCTTCCCTCGGGAAGCTTTCTTTTGGTGTAGTATTGTCTATAAATCTCGTATTTCATGCTAATGATGAGCTTCACAGGCGAGTTTGAGGGCGCCAACGCCATCGAAAGGGCATACGACCAGTTCAAGGCCGGCAAGCTGACGCGCACCGGCATCATGGCCCACTACGTCATCCTCGAAGTGGACCGTGGAGAGCCCATCATGACGCAGGAGATTCCCTGGGAGGGCGAAGGGCTCGAGGACTTCACCAACAAGGTGCATTCGTACGAGCACAAGCTCATTGTGAATGCTACGGCCAAGGTGGTGCAAGATGTGCTTGCAAGCAGGAAATGAGCAAAAGAAAGAGAAAGAAAAAATAAAAAACTACAACGAACGAAACTTCAAAAAAAAAAAAAATCAACGCAGAGCATCAAGATGGGGGGGGGGGGGGGGGGGGGGGGGGGGAACATGGATATGAATTGTCTACGAGAAGGGCACCCAAAGGGGGGCCCGACCGCAAACAGAAGACCCTGGCTTTCCCCTGCAAGGATATTATCTTATAGATCATCCATTTACTACTACATCTCCGCCCAGCCCCCGGTATATTCCCTCGTCAAGGAACGCCTCATATCCATCGTGGCACAGTCGCAGGCACGAACAGATGGCAGGATATTCGACCCTGTGCTCTCAGCTGGATCCACCACACAGCACGTCCTGCCTTGCGATATTGCCACAGGTGCAGCAGCAAGAGCGCAACGGGATCCCTATTCCTTATCGATGCCTCAAAGACCCCCTTTATACTCTGCACAAACAGCTCTGTTAGACTGACAGACTGCGACCTGCTCTCAGGAGAAACGCCACGGAATGAGCAGCATTGAAACAAGAATTTTCCTCGGCTGTAGGGGAGGCGATATTCACGGCTCACCTTGACCCCTCGCAGGCTAATAATCTTCTACCGGACATGCAGGCTTCACACTAATATCCGGTCGGATGCAGAGTCACCCGATCGGCCGGCGTGTTAACGCATCCTCGCCGGGTGCGGACTGCGTATCGGGCTATAATGATGCTCTAGTTGTGTGGATTCAATCGTATCTGCTGCAGAAGAGGACGGGTTGGTGATACGGCATCGCTTCTTTGCAGCGGGGATGCTGGCGGCGTGCCAGGATGGGCTCAAGGCCTCTGCCGTTGTAGACGTATTGCCGGGGAAGGGGAGTTTTACTTGGTGAACCTATCTCATCCCAACATTTTGTCGTGAAATCTTCGGACACCCTGAAGTTTATATATTGACTTTACCTGGTAGACCAAGTCTTGTGAGATGTTATGAGAAGAGTGTGTTGCACCATATTGATCTGCAGTTATCGAGGACTTCGATATGTGAAGAACTCGCCCTCCAAGATGGGGCCCACTTCTTCGTATTCAATAATACTGTCTATCATTAGTGGCATTTCTATGAACGTATCCGTACATGCAATTAAGCATTGATACTGGTTAGCGCTTGCAGGTGCCGGGGGGGGGCTCATCAATCCCCCTTCTGGTTGCAACAAGGCTAAACGACCATGGAGTTCATCTACTATTATTACTTGACATTGTGCCTCAAGCTCTTTGACTGGTAACAGTACTTACTGGTGGCTAATACGTATCATGACTACTATTTTCGGTGCCACGATTGCCAACGATGCTCTCACATTGTAGCTACTCGTTCTACCAGGCGTGAAATGACCCCATCACCTCCACCCTCCCTCTCGCGGCCTCCTCCCATGACACTTCATTCCTGGAGCAGTTCATCTATGATGTCGTTGGGCGTGCGCTTCGGCGCGTAGATGGCCGGCACCTCCTTGCTAGCGGTCGAGGCGGCGAGCTTGCCTTCCCAAGCGGGACCGATAGAATGCTTCACGGTGCTGATGTACGGCCGGATCTTTTCCGGAGAGTAGGCAGCCATGTTATCGAAGAAGGACGTGTCCCTGAAGACGACGTTGCCAACCTTGGCACCGATATGCTTCTCGACGATATCGACCACGTCCCGGCCGTTGACGTCGACGGGGCCGGTGACAACGTAGTGAGACTTGGTGCTGGAAGGGTCTTCGGACACGAGGAGGTGCGCGCCAAAGGCTCCCACCTCTGCCGGATCGATGATGGCGTGGGGCGCATGCTCGTCAATGGCGAGCCTCAGCTCAGCGGGCTGCTTACCCGTCTTGCGGGTCTCCTTGATGTATTCGGCGGCCGAGGCGAGGTACATGTTCCCGAAGGCAGGCGGGTGGATGGATGAGCTAGGTAGGCTCTCGAACTCGGGGGACTCGAGCACTCTCTCGATGGCCCAGTGGTTCCGGGGGTAGAATGCCAGGCTATCCGGGCGCACCATGGGCCGGCCCGTCGACACGCGCACCACGTACTCCACACCGGCGGCCAGGGCGGACGCGTACATGCCCGACTCGTCGACGAAATGGGTCGCGGTCACGCTGGACGCCAGATAGATGCGCTTGACGTTGTGCTCGCGCAGCCACTCTGGCGTCGTGCCGATCCAGTCCTTCTCGATGACCGTCACACCGGGGAGCTTGGCGATTTCCTTGGCTACCGCGCCCGAGGCGGACCGGGTCACCGCGATGATCTTGTGGCCTGGAAGCGGGGACTTGTCGGCCGTGAGTAGGGCGGAGATGGTCTTGATGGCGCCACGGCCCGTGCTGCCCGTGGCACCGACGATCAGGACGGTTGAGGACATGATGAAGATGGGTTTTTTTTTCTTTTTTTTTCTTCTAATTTGTATGTTTTCTCGTTTATATTCTAAGGCCAAGCAATAATCTTGCTGTAGTAGTGGTAGTAGCAGTGGAAACAGAAGATATAATAGATCGAGACATAGTCTGATGAAGGCCAGAACCGTCCCTTTATAATTTCCAAGCTGCTTCTAAAGCACGCAATCATCTCCGCAATCGTCTCCGCAAACACTGCGGAGTTTCCTCTACACGTTCATCTCCTACTGTTGTGAGAGGTATCACATATAAACAAACACTAGTATCTGTAATGCGTGGATCAGTCTGGCACTGGACTTCCACATTGGGTAGTCTAGACTCCAGCTCCATACTCCGGTCCCCCTGGTGGAGTATCATTACCAAGAAACTCCTACACCATATCATCACGGTGTGGTAGGCGTTTATGCCAAGAATATATTTGTAACCCACGATATCGTAGATATGTGGCCGCATATTATGGTGCAGGAGTTTCTTGGTAACGATACTCCATCAGGAGGACCGGAGTATGGAGCTGGAGTCTGGACTACCTAATGTGGAAGTCTAGTGCCAGACTGATCCACGCATTACAGATACTGGTGTTTGTTTATATGTGATACCTCTCACAACAATAGGAGGTGAATGGGTAGAGGAGAGAAGATTCATCAGGGGCTTATCATCATGACTTTGCAGATGATCTGCTAGCCTTCAAACGTCACCATTGCTGGTGTACTGAATCTTCCTCAGTTCCGAGGCTATCTTATTGCAAGTCAGGTTTGGCCGCTGAAGCTCAACATTGGCCTGGGTTACTATCTGGTCCGGGACGGTGGGGATGTAATATGATGTGTCATGAGTTGGCGGCTAGGAGCATGTGCACGTCCCTGGTTTCATGCAGCCGATGCTTAGTTCGAATTCAAGGCTTCTAAGGTTGAGAACTTTCCCTTTATTTTTATCTCTCATCTTGCTGCCCTCAATGGATCTCATCTTCCCGCAAAGCGCATTCGAAGCGGCCTAGGATCGATGGTATCTAGGATGGATATATCAACCCGGGGGAGAGGAACTAGAACATGTCATTGAATAAGGACGAGAACATGTACGCAATTGAGGTGATCATTTTTCTTACATGTCTCGCCAAAAAAAAAAAAAAAACCGCCATGTTTATTTTCCGTCCAGTAATGATAAATATATACTTTGAATCCACCTAACAAGATTGATAAACCCCCAACGTCGCGCACCAGGCGCAACCCGAACAGCTCATATGCATCAGCTTTTACCTGTAACAGTCAGTCTTGAATGACTTGATGCCAGCAACGTCCTGGCAAGTGCCGACGAGATCGGCATAAGGCTCAAGTTCGTCG
Source organism: Geosmithia morbida (assembly GCF_012550715.1). Classification (NCBI taxonomy): domain Eukaryota; kingdom Fungi; phylum Ascomycota; class Sordariomycetes; order Hypocreales; family Bionectriaceae; genus Geosmithia; species Geosmithia morbida. The sequence goes on from NW_023336203.1 coordinate 279,160, forward strand.
ACGCAAGCCGTGTCGCTGTACAGGGAGATGTGGCAATATCCACGGGGCTGTGTATCTGATCAGCGACAGTTTACGACGAGGATAGTGGCAATCTGAGGGCAGAAAGCGTCATCATACCCTGTTCTCGTAGGCACTCAGGGAGTTGGCCGTCTCGTTGAGGATGGTACAGTCGGTGTGGGCGGCGCCCTTGACAAAGTGGGGAGCTGAAAGGGGACGGGTCAGTATTGATATTTCTACATCTCGGACAAAATGATGGGCGTTTATATAGGTGGTGTCAAGACGCCAAAGAGGAAGAGTGATTGGAAGAGAGAGAGAGAGAGAGAGAGAGAGAGGTGGAAGAAAACGTACTGGTGTCATGGCAGCCGGTGGTGGAGTGAAAGGTACCGGCGTACTCGTCAAAGGCGGCCACCAGGGCAGCAGGGAAGATGGCGACGGAAGCGATAGAGAAACGCATGGTGGGTAGATCGAACCGGTGATGAGAGCTGAGGTATGCGAAGAAGGAAGAGAGGAAGGATAGTGAATATTCGAATCGTTAATACTCCAAGACTGAGCAGGCTGACGGGCCATCGGGGGGAGGGGGCTCCTTTTATGAACGAGTGATGAGACCACCTCCAACCCCGAGGTAATACAAGAAGGGAATAAGAAAAGAGCAAGAGGAAAAAAATCGGTGGGACTGGAAAGAGACGATCGTCGGTCGGGTGCGCAAACTAACAAGGCTACGATTGAATACAGTCGCGTTGGGAACTAGAACGAAGTGTGAAATGTGTGGAGAAAGACGATGGTGTTCTTACGGAAAAGAGGAAGGTGACTGATGATCATGACCAGAGAAAAAAAGGACCGAGTGTCGTGTGAGACGGAGACCAGGTACGTTTTCTCCGTCCTAGGGACCCTGACATTGACGGGAAAGCATGTGTCTTGTTTTGCCACGGCCCACGAGCGACCGGGATATGGGCCCTAGTCATGTTCAAAGATCATCTGCGTTCTGATACTGTATTCCTGGTAGGTAACTAGAGTCATGTCTAACTGCTAGTCAGAGGCACCGTGCTGCTCGCGAATGGTAACAGTCGTCTTTCTCGAGAGAATAATACATCGCGTGCAAGTGGATACATTCTTAGCATCGACATGACTCTCTCGTCTTTTGCTGACTCCCCCCTGGACCGGTGATATTACTATAAGCGGGGTCTCTGATCCTCTACCCGTATAGGGAGGTTTTGTTGAGCTTCATATTTATGAAAGAAGAATATATGCATCTAAATGAACCAACCACTATTCACGTATCGTGCCATATCATGCTCTACCCTTTCACAGAAATATCTCCGGTCAATACTTGCACACCCCACTCTGAACTTCTCTCCACGTTTTCTCCATAATAATCTTCCTGCTAAAGCATTACGGGCCTTCGTTACATACTACGTACTACCCTGACTCATCTGCCATCCACCCTGTCTATCCGGCCCGTGTGTATCGGATCGAGGAATACAGAGAGATGGGGCAAGTCCGGTCGTCGTCCTCTGGATGAGTTACTACTGCACGGTAATATTCTACAAAGCAGGACAAGTTCATCGCATCGGTACGCCCATCTCCGAGCGGGGCAGTGAATCATGCTGGCGGCATGCGAGCAAGGACAAATCACCTCCAAGGCATTGATATGTTCAAGTCTATTGTCGGCTCAGAGTCTCTTTCCTTCCACCCGGCTTCTCTCCAGCTGCCGTGTGTGGCCCTCCCTGTTCTCGTCTCTTCCCGTGAGAAGGAGCTGACTTGCTCACATACAATTCTGGCCAACGGCTGAATGTCTAGTCAGTGATTCCGTCAATCTCTCGAGTCAACCGTGTCGCCTACCGTCCTAGTCTCTCTACCGCCCGAGAAGTCCGTACTGACGTCGTCATCGAGGTCAACCAACCAATCTGTGTGGTGACCCGACGGCGCTCCTAGATATGGGGGAGACACGTCGATCAGTGACGGTGCCCGGGCAGCCCCCAGACTGGGACTCTCCGATGTTGACCCCTCTACTTGTATGTCTCAGTGTCACCCGGCTACGAAATGCCTCGGTAATTTCGCTGGCCCACCGCCCGCCTTGATCCTCCCCCCCTCCCCCCTGTCCCCTCAGCATTGCCGATAGGTCCAGCTGATCTCGAGAGTTACCTCGGAGGACGGGGGCTGATATATCAAGAAACGCGGCATCTCACCGGCGGAGCCTTGGCACCGGCGTCCTCGGCCCCGCTCCGGATGCTACCTCGACATGTGCGCGTCTTGGGCGGAAGTTGAAGGTGCATGCATCTGTAGTCGTCGTAGATGGCCGAGCTTGATGGCCAACAGTGCTACGATATGTACTACCGTTCTTGTGCCTGGAAGGCTGTGCTGTAGGTTTGGCAGGTCAGAGTGCCAATGAGCCAGGAGAGGAAGGCAACTGCCAGCGTAGATCACATGAAGCGATCGCCGTATCTGTACGAGCAGAGCCTTGGTCGACATGAGAAGAGACCCCTCCAGCAGGGCGTAGCCCAAGGGAGGGTACGACCCGGCAGAACGTGGCATTTGCCACAGCCGAGACACCCCCAAGTCGAGACTGTGTATCGTAGATGTCGAAATCCTCCTGGTTATACGGAAATTAAAACTCAAGACTCGCAACTGTCAACTCAGCTCCAATGTTGAATGATCTCTGGCAGCTTGTACCTAGCGCGAAGGCCTCTCGTACCAATTGTGCCGAGAGCCTTTCCAGACTTGGTGCGCTGGCGCAATGGTAGCGCGTAGTCCTCCTACTTTGCCATGTGCGAGGTGGAGATAAGACTAAGGCTCAGGGTTCGAGTCCCTGGTGTATCGGATTTTTTTAGTGCTCATCTCTCGAGTAGTCAGCTTTTGTTATTCGGCAAAGTATATACCTATGTTATATCTTTATGAGATTAGGCTAGACTTGGTTGCTGGATAGGCCAACCCCCCCCTTTTTTTTTAAAATCGATTTCTCTTCTCTCTACATCGAAATCCTCCTACGTTCTCTCCCCCCCCCACTCCCCTTATCCATTTCTTACCTTCTTCTGTTGGACTCTCTTGATCGTCGCCAACATCCCTCTTCTTCCCAATGACTCTCCAGACAGCATACGAGAGAGCTTGCATGATTGACTATGAGTAACGGTTAGAAACACAACGCCTCCCGTATCTCGTATCACTCTGGGGAGGCACAAGTGAATGTCAGAGGTGTTAGAGAAAAAAAGCCCTCTATATCATTCGCAACTTCGCCAAGAATCGATAAAACTTCCATCAGCTACTGACATCTCGCTTAAAGTCACCGAAGGTGGGCTGCATCATGCTTGGGCGCCTCCCAGCTACGTAAAACGGCAGTGACGCGCTGCCATCGACATGCCTCTTGTGACGAATGCAGACTCCATCTGGTGGGGAGTTTTTCATATAAATACACTGCCACCGCCCCGTTGAGCTGACACTCTCATGCCTGGCATCTTGAGCCATATCGCCTGTTACATGCCATAATAGGCGATATCCATCCTGGGAAGGAGAAGGAGGAAAAGAGGAAGAAGGAAAAAGTTGCATCATGTCCTCCAGCAGCCAGACGGCCATCGACGGCTACCACTGGCTGTGCTCGGAAATCTTACAATATCACTTGCGGACCGGCGGCAAAAGGGACCTGGCTCTTGATGTGCTATGCGGACAGGGTCTGACGATCGAGGCTCTCCTATCATACTTTCGCCGTTGCGTTGGCATAGATACGCACGAAAACATTCTCGAGTACAGATTGCTGCCGGTGTACGCAAATGACCTGGTAACTCTGGCCCAGTCAACACCCGAGCTTCTCGGGACCGACCAGTCGGAGTACGCGCCGCAGAGTACGGTCAAAGAGGGCACCGTCGACCTGATAACGCTCATGAGGGACACCAGGGAGATCAACATGGACCAGTTCTGGCACCGCGCCGCCGAGGTCCTCAGACCGGGCGGCACCGTCGCCTTCCTGACGCTGAGCCACCCGGTCGTCTCCATCGAGGGGGAGGGGGGTTATCCCGCTGCCATAGGTATCAACACGGCCTTGGAACGGCTATTCGAGGGCCAACACCTGCGCCAGTACGTCGAGTTCTCCCACGCTCACACGTTTCTATACACGGATACGGAGATGCCGTGGGGCCTGTATGCGCCCGAACATGCCTTTGAGCGGCAATGCTACTTCAAACAGACCGACGTCGCTCCGGATAACCCCCCGAACGTGGACCATCCGGGGGGCGAACTGACAGTCCGACAGTTCATGAATCTTGTCGAGGACATGATTGCCGTGCGGAGATGGAGGAGGGACAACATACTCAAGTGTGCGACTGAACGTGACGTCATCTGGCAATTCAAGTCCCTCCTCACGACCATCATGAACCGATGCGGTCGCTCTACCATGACAGTAACCAGGAAGAAGGTTCTTGTGATGGTCAAGAAGAAGCATCGATAGAGCTCATGACGTATCACGATGTCGATGACACTTTGCGGGCGTGCCTTTCCTCCTGGAATTTGTTCCCGGAACATCATGACGCGTAGCCTGCTATATGACGTGTGTCTCTTACACAAGTAGAAGGTGGCTAGTATATATATATATATATATATATATATATTATACTAGCTTGGTCTCAAAGAAACAGTTCATCAATGTCTGCTTTTCAGCCTTCCCTTTTTTTTTCATTCATATGACACGACCGACATGACTGCTGCTGCAACCGTGGGGCCTTGTCGCCAGTACGTGCATACGACCGGTGAGAGGCAACCAGTAGGCAGCTGACTATATACTGAATATATGCATCACTAACCCCGATAGTCTCTCGACTAAAGTTATTGATGCTGTTCTCTTTCTCCATTCTCCTGCCTTGTTAGATTCCCCTCTGCAAGGGACGGAGGTTGTGTGCTATGTATGTAGAAACAAAGCCGAAAATATGTACATGTAATCATTATAATCCTGGGAACTCGTCAAGGAAAGAAGAGTGAGTAGGGGCAGGACACTCTAGGCAAAGTACTTTCCAGTGAAACCGGGAAGGATCTCCTTTCCCTCCGTCTCCTGGTATGTCTTGGCCTTGCTGCTCTGCTGCCACGTCTGCTTGAGGGTGGTGAACTCCCCCATTGTGGGGACGTGGTGGCCGCCGGCCTCGAACTCATTCTGGGTGTAGCCCTCACGCTTCAGGAGGGGAGAGTCAACCGTCTTGAGGACGAGGTCGTTCTGGGGGCGGGAAAAGTACAGGAGACCGAGACGGTCGACGTGGCGCTGATCCTTGGGAGGGAGGGAGACCTGAACAGTTGGTCAGCCGGTGAGCAAGCAGATATATAGGAAAAGGAGAGGTGCAAGAGAAGGAAAAAAAAAGGAAACATACTCGGTGGACGGTAGACTTGATGTAGCCGCCTGTGAGGAAGCTGAGGGCGTCACAGGTGTTGACAGTCAGGCTGCCGTCGAGGGGCTTGGCCCACTTCCACTTACCGGACTCGTGGTCGCGGATCTGGAGGGCGGCGACGGGCTGGCGGAAGAGGAGGGTGATGGTGCCCAGGTCTGTGTGTCCGCGCGACCAGAGCCCGTCCTCGAGCTTGGCCACCTCCTCCTCGCTGAACTTGGAGTACTTCATGTACCGTAGGTGGGACTCATCGTGGACCTCCCACCTGTGCAGGCGGGTGAAGAAGTCCTCGGGGAGCTCGAGGGCCAGGGCGATGAGGTGGTTCAGGGGGTCGAGCACCTTGTCGTGGAGGTCCTTGGCGAACGACTCAATCTCGGCCTTGTTCTTCTCCAGGAGCTCGGGGAGAGGCTGGGTGATGTGACCGTCGTTGGCTGAATGCTGTTAGCGGGAATGTCTGCCGAGAAGATGGATAGATTAAGAGATCAAGCGATTGATATATTGAGCGACCAAGGGAGAGAGAGAGAGAGAGAGAGTTGAGAGAGAAAGAGATGAGAAACATACTGGCCATGTTCCAGACTTCAGTCTTGTCCTTGAGTCCACCGCTGAGCTCTCGCCTACCGGCGGGACGGTAGCCGTTGTAGTCGCCCGCGTCGAGGTTGGGAATGTACTTGTTCTTCTCCTCCAGGGGAAGCTCGTAGAACTTCTGGCCAAAGGCGAACTGACGATCCACGGCCTCCTGGGAGATGCCGTAGTTGGTTACGTAGAAGAAGCCTTTTGTGCGGACAGCCTCGATGAGGAGATCTGCCAGCTCCTTGTTGCCCTCGGGGGTTCCATACTTGGAGAGGTCAACATTAGGCACTGTCAAGAGCTCTTGTTAGCCGTCTTTTCCACTCGCACACTCCTCCCCTATCCGAAATCTGATATATACGCGTGAAACTTACAATCAGCCCAGTCCAAGTTCTCCTTCGTCTCGGAGACGTGGGTGTACTGGTAGAGTTGGGGCACGGCAGAAGGCATCTTTGTGAACTGGTGCAGGTTGTTATATTGTATCGTCTGGGGTTGACCTTATATAATGTACACTGATGGTATTAAAAGGAACAGGAATGAGAGCAGAAGACAGAGACGACAACGACAAACGACACGTTCGATATTCGACGCGTCCCTGCCTTTGCATTTATCAATCAACCTACCCCTCAGTGACTAGCCCCCCATCCCTTACCCCTCATTGCTCTTTCACAATGCTCTCAGACGGAAACACGACGTTTGTCATCGACCAGTTCTGTGCGTCAAACGCAAGTGATGCCATCAAGCACGCAAGATGCTGCTTTCCCTGTCTTATGGGTCCGGGTGTAACTTCTATCTCGCTTCAGTGACATGTGTGTATTTATCCGGAGGCTACCCTTCTCTATCGCACTCTCCGTAGATAACTTCTTTGCAGACAGGGTAGCATTTGATTGTGCAAGTTCAAGACTCAGGGTATCATAACCATGCATCGTGGTGTGTAATGCCGTCATCGCGGTTGAGATCACGTCAACGACAAACCCCGTCCTCTATGAGATGCTGACAGTCGACCTACCCCCCCCTCGCATCTCCCCCCATTTATATCCTGCTATCTCTCCCAATGGATATGGAATCTACCGGATATTGCATGTTATTTCCCGACGGCAGTTGGTACCGAATTACCGCGTCGTTGGCTTTAGCTGTCAACTTGCTCCACCTTAGCAGGGCAATATTCCTTCAATGGGCCATGAAGTAACAACCTCTACACGCTGATGGGCCCACGGGGGCAGATATCGTCATTCTCTGTAGAATTGCGCTTTGTGCTATTTCGCGCGCTCAGGCTCTTACTTGTCAAGAGTATCCGAGTAATAGTGCTAGTAACTCTCTGCCATTCCGGATGTTGCCTGCATGTTGGTGGAGTCCCAATGCTTGGCCCATGGGATAGCCATCACCGTCGATATATTATTACCAGTAAAACCAGCAGCTCTGTTTCAATCTCTTCGTTCCTCAAGACATTTGGCTTCTTCCCTCTTTCTCTTCCTCCTCGGCTCCCCATCAGGAGAAAGCATCAGCCAGCATGGGCTTCCTCACGCGGGCCAAGAAAAATCCCGTGTTGGCCGTCGTTATATCCGTCTTTGACTGGTATCGTATGTTCAACCTCAACTCTTATTCGCACAGACATCAGCGGTTTGCGACTGGACATCTGACAAGATCAAACTGCCCACAGCGTCACATTATTCTGCCCAAGAGAGGAAGATTCTTCGGAAGCTTGACCTGTCCATCCTTATCTTTGGCTCTCTCAGCTGTAAGTAGCATGCATACACACGCATATATGCCCGCCGGACATGACCTCGAAGCTGACGAAGGATATCTCGTATAGTTTTCTGCCGTGTATGTCGCGTCTTGATCAGTGGCACACCCATTCACTAGCATATACACATGTACATGTTGCCATCCTCCATGAAACCCCGGCTAACAGACAGTGCCGTTCAGTTCCTCGGGCAGCAAAACATTACCAATGCATACGTGTCGGGGATGAAGGAGTCCCTTCATGCCAATGGCAATGAACTCAACTATTTTGAAGTCTCTTGTAAGCACGAGATGCCGACAAGAGAATCGTCTGCCAAGTGCACATGGTTGACTGACGCTGTTAGATAACACGGCCTATGTCGCCGGACAGATCCCGCTTATGGCACTCCAGACGAAGCCCAAGATGTACGTTGCATGCAGCCCCCTCACCCGGAGGCTTTTTGCGTGTTGGAAACTGACATCCCGCTCCAAGTGCCCCCCATCTGCTGCCTTGTTTGCAAATCGTCTGGGCCGTCATCGCCTTTTGCCAGTCACTAGTCACGAAGAGCTGGCATCTGTACCTCTGCCGCGTAATCACAGGTTTCCTCGAAGCCTCATCATTCGGCGGAACCCATCTCATCAGTGAATTTTACCCTCCCCTCACCATCGGCCTTGTTCCCAGGGAAGCTAACATCGCTCCAGTCGGGTCGTGGTTCAAGAATGAGGAAGTCTTCAAGAGGGCTGGTGTCTGGTTCATGGGGAACTCTCTGGGCTCCATGTTCTCGGGATACCTCCAAGCCGCCATCTACGACAACCTCAACGGCGTTGGTGGCCGAACAGGGTGGCAGTGGCTCTTCGTAGTCCAGGGAATCATCACTCTGCCTATCGCATTCATCGGCTTCGTATCCTGGCCCGGCCTGCCATCCTCGCCTAAGCCGTGGTTCTTCACCGAGGAAGAGTTCCGGATCGCGTCGACGCGCATCAGGACCGTCGAACAGAAGGGTATCACCTGGAGCACATTCAAGTACACGCTCAGCCGGCCCATGTGGTGGATTTGCGTCCCCTGCTACGTGTATGTTCTCAATGACGCTGACCTTCTTTGCCCTGCAATCGGAGAAATGAAACCAATGCTAATCCGCGAGTCGCAGCTGTATGATCCAGGCGCACTACTGGACAGGCTACATGGCCCTCTGGCTCCGCTCATCCGGCTACACGGTGACCCTGGTCAACATCCTACCCACCTTCATCGACCTCCTCCGCGCAATCTGCTCGTGGCTGGGTACCACGCTCGCCGGCTCTCTCAGCCTCCGTGGCCTCTGGACGTTCCAGTCCGTCCCTGCCACATTCGCCATGATTGTCCTGGCGGTGTGGACCGTGCCCGACGGCATGAAGTTCGTGGCCTTTTACTGTGGCGGCTTCACCGGCATGGCCTCGCCCATTCTGTACTCGTGGGTCAACTTGACTCTGAAGGAGAGCTACGGAGAGCGCGGGCTCGTCATCTCGTCCATGATGACTTTCGGCTACGCCTTCAGGATCTGGGTTCCCCTCTTTACTTTCCCTACCGTCGAGGCACCTCGGTACCCTCATGGGTATCCCGCCACGGTCGCCTTCCAGGTCGCCATGTACGGTCTGCTCATGTTTGGCGTGTGGTACATGAAACGGTGGAAGCTTATGCACGATGACCTCGAGGCTAGAATTGTTGACGTGGAAGAGGAGGTGCAGCAGGAAGGCTCTAGCGGCGAGAGTGAGCGTGGTGGGAAAGACGTTGGCCAGGTGAAGAACGTGAGCGTCGTGCAGACGACATAGCAGCTAGTTATACCTTCTGCGGGATTGTGCTCAAGCTAGCACCTTGTTCGACGGGATCGCGATAGGCTAAAAGACCAAGCGGCATACATATCATATGGTACAGAATTCAAGCTAAGCTTTGACACATTCAAACCCTTCCATAGTGTCCAGGGCGTCCCGAATAATCCTGGCATACTGGGGAATTCCTCCGGGGAAACAAACCGGCTCAAACACCTTGTCAGGGATACTGCCCCCCATGTACGTCGACTTGGTAGTCGGGAACAGGGTAGCGTTGTTGATGGCCACCAGCCTGTCCTTCCACTGGGAAGCAGCATCCTTCTTGGGGTTGATGTATCGGATATTCTGCCTCTCCATCTTCCGGATCATGTCGACGATCCACCGACCCTGCACCTCGACCGTGGTGGGGCCGTTGCTGAGCAAGGTTGGGCCCTGCGGACCGTATATGTGGAACATGTTGGGGTACCCTGGGACCGTGGTGCCGAGGAAAGTCGAGGCTCCCGTGGACCACTGTTCGTCCAGTTTATCGTTGTTGATGCTCTCGAGGCCGAGCTGGGTCATGACTCCGGTGACGACATCCTGCATTTCGTCACGTATTAGAGAAGAAGAAGAAAAGGAGGAAGAAAGCAAAGACTCACGAATCCCGTGGCAACGGCGATGACATCAAATTCATGGTGCGTCCCGTCTTGGAGGGTGATGCCCGTCTCGTCAAACTCCTTGATGGGATTCGACTTGATATCCACCAAGTCGACGGTCTCGCGGTTGAACTGCTCAAAGTAGTCGTGCTCCAGGCAGGGACGCTTGATGCCAAAGTAGTGCGGCATTTCGTTGGGTGCGAGCAGATCCCTGAGCTTCGGGTCGCCAATGCGCGCCCGCGTCTTTTCCACCCAGAACCGGTACGACTCCTTGTTGGCCTCGGGATTCATCAGGTTGTCCTTGTACAGGGCGACCCAGTAGCGGAAACCGCCGTCCGCCCAGACCTTCTCGTAGAATGCCCTGCGTTCCTCGGGCGAGTCGTCAAACGTGTTCTTCTCGCTCCAGTCGTATAGGAATCCCGCGAAGCTGTCCTCGCGGAACTTGAAGAGCTCGGGGTAGAACTTCTTGGCCGCCTCCTGCTCCTCTACCGTCAGGGTCTTCCTGCGCATGGGAACGGCCAGATTTGGTGTCCGCTGGAAGACCTTGACGGAACCGGCCTCGGGTCCCCACGCCTGGACGATTTGCACGCCCGAGGCTCCCGTTCCGATGACGGCACAGCGCTTACCCTTGACCTCGACCTTCTCGTCCGGCCAGAACGATGAGTGGTGTACTACGCCCTTGAACTTTTCCATGCCAGGCCAGTCGGGTATGTATCGACGAGCAGCCTGTTGATGTTGGGATCAGCACACATGTATACGTGGCCGATTGGAAGTGCAAGGCGGAGGTGTACGACGTACGAATCCAGTCCCGAGGACCAGGTACTTGGCTTTGGTCACCCGACCGTCCTCGGTGCGGATGTTCCACCTGCCAGTGGAGGTATCGAAATGTGCACCCACGACGACGGTGTGGAAGGCGCAGTCCTTCTTGATACCCACCACGTTGTCGACGTGGTCAAAGTATCGCCGTAGGTCCTTGTAGTTGGGGTAGTTGTTGGGCCAGTTCCACGTCTTCCAAACCTCGGGCCAGGAGAACTCGTATTCGGGCACCTCAGAATCGACGCCGGCACCTGGGTAGCAGTTCCAGCGCCAAGTACCGCCAATGTCGTTTCCGGCTTCAAAGATGTAGGTCTTCAGACCACGGTCACGCAAGGACTTCAGCATGAAAATGCCGGCTGAGGTCGCATGTTAGCCCAAGCAAAGGGCGAATAGGTTTCTGTCTCTTCTCTCTCTCAGTCCCTTACCAAATCCTGCACCAACTATGAGAGCATCTACTTCAAGGTCCTTGGCGTAGGGACCTGCCGTCTCCTGATGAGATTCGGAAAAGTCCGTGAGTTCGGTTTTGAACTTCTTGGGATGCAGGGGGATTTGGTCGCCCATGGTGATAGTGGTTATGCTAAGAGCTGAAAAGGGGGGGGAGTATGCAATGAGAGAACAAAGTATGGACACTGAGAAGTGCTGGGATATCGAAAGACTGTGAATCTGAAAGCAGAGTCGAGTCTGTTGGAGGAGAGCTCTTATATATCCAGAATGAGCATCACCCGAGGCATCTAGCTTGGGTTTACAGACTTTACCGTGGTATTGGAATTTCCTTTGCCGATGGAATGATACTAGCTTGTAAAATTCCCACAACGATGATATCACCCATAACCTAGTCCTCGCAGTATACCAAGAGAGACGGTAAGGAGACAAGAGCACAAAAGAGACATACTCTTCGGCATCTCAATCGGCACCGAGATATGGAATTCCACTCGGGACCGCACTCAGTCATGAGGGCTCACCTCGAACCCTGATGTCTTTTACTCTTATCCGGCCATAAAACGACCCTAGACGAAAGTTAGTTATAGCGTTTCAACCCCGCAACCAGACCGAACCAATGCAGAAGAAGATCATGCGAAGCCACGTCTCACCTCAGCCTTCATGATCTGGGGTAGTCTGGGGTAGATCCAGTAGATCCACTTTTCTGCGGATCCCATTTGGGAAAGTTCACTGTCTGGAGATGCGGAACCGCAGATGGGAGGAGGCGTGTGCCATGCCAGGTCGTGATATAGGCTTCATTCAGAGCCTGTAGAATCTGTGAGACGTCCGTTGCAAAGTCGAGGAGACCGTGGAGGGTCTCATCGTACGGGGGTGGGGGGAGCCAATCCGGCAATTCTTCACCCCGCATTGTTGTGGACATAACCTTGTCATGAGGTCCGACTCTTATTTGTCCACGATCCTAGTGGAGCCAAACGAAGCAGTATATAGCTGGGGGTACTGAGACGTGGCCGTTCCCCGTTCCATCCGTCCACGGGAAAACAGAATCCGACTCATTCATTCATCGGCACATCCTCTCGATACTATCCACAACAGCCATTTACACACCATGTCACTCGACGCTCAGACTATCTCCAATCTTAGGAGCACCATCGATTCGGCGTGTACTGACGAGAAAACGGATATTCCTGGGGTGACTGTTGTGGTTGTTGGAAAGGATGGTAAAGAACTGTTTGCCCACTCCTCGGGCAAGCAGGGCATCACATCTAATGCGCCCATGACACTCGACAACATTTTTTGGATTGCGTCGTGCACAAAGATGCTCGTGGGGGTGGCTTGTATGCAGCTCGTCGAGAAGGGTGTCCTGACTCTTGACGATGGCGACCAGGTGGAGAGCCTCTGCCCGGAGCTGCGTGATATCAAAGTGCTCCAAGAGGATGGCACGCTTGAGGAAAAGAAGACGAAGATTACTCTTCGTATGCTCCTCACGCATACGGCGGGATTTGGATATAGTTTCTTCAACGAGCGTATCCGTGACTGGTCCATGCCGGCTGGATTGAATGAGTTTTCAGGTCGCTTCGAAGATATCAAGATGCCACTTCTGTTCCAACCTGGGACAGGGTGGGAGTACGGCGTAAGTTTGCTTTCCCTCTGATCAGCCTAGCGATCTACGGTGTACTGAACGAATACTAGGTGGGAGTCGACTGGGCTGGAGTAGTTCTTGAGAGAGCAACTAGTGCCACTCTCAACGACTACCTCCAGAAGAATATCTTCCAGCCGCTCGGAATCAGGAATATGTCCATGATTCCGAGTAAGGAGATGAAACAGAAGATGGCTCATATGCATGCGAGGGAGAAGGATGGTGTCTTGAGGCCCAGGGATCACCTCCATCGCCGGGCCCTCGTCATCGACCCAGACAACGAGTCCGAGGTGAAGCAGTTGTTCAACAGTGGCGGCGCCGGCATGTTTGCTAAGCCCCAGGAGTATACTCGTAAGTCATATGACCTTCATCGCATTGATTTTTCCGTTTCGGTTGGCCAGGTCTAAACGCACCAATACGGGAGCAGAGATCTTGTCTGTGCTGCTGAACAATGGCACGTGCCCTCGCACGGGGGTCCAGCTCCTACGCAAGGAGACGGTGGATGAGATGTTCACGAACCAGATCCCCAAATTTCCCAACTTTGGGCGCCAGGGAATCCCTCCATCCAAGCCAGACCAGACCAACGCGATTCCAGAGATATACCCCGTCCCTGGGGATCCGCCACAGGGCTGGGGCCTGACCTTTATGCTGACCAACGGCGGAGTGACTGGAAGATCGACTGGGGCAGCCATGTGGGCAGGTCTGGCCAATCTCTGGTGGTGGTGTGACCGGGAAAACGGAGTGGCGGGCATGGTCTGCACCCAGATTCTCCCGTTTGGCGATGCCAAGGTGCTGGGACTGTGGGTCGATATCGAGGCGCAGGTGTACAAAGCACTGGCTCTAGCCAAGTAAAAATTTTCTAGGAAGGATGCAATGCTAGTTTCGGCGTTGGTTTTATCCTGCAGGAAACTGGATTCGTAATGTGAGCCACATGCGTGAAACGAGGCACATACGCAGAGAGAGGGATATTTGTTGCTGATAGACAGAGGGCAAAAACGAGCCGGTAGCTTCAACGAGGCGATACCGACAGGAGAAAACGACTGTCTGTTCTGTGACAACGTATCGGAAGCATCACCTTTCTTTCCGACCCATAGCCCGGGAGTAAGACACGAGTACGAGAAATGTCTCGAAGGCAACCCTCACGACCGGCGTCTGTCCACTCATAGCTCACGTGGAGAGCGGGGGATTCACTGGAGAGCATCCAGTCTTCCATCAAAAGACCAAAGACCCACTATAGTGGTAGTAGACGGTCAATCAGAAGGTGTCCCAGAAAGAGGGAAATTTCGCTCAAAACCAATGGACGATGATTGCCTTCTACGCCTCATCAACTTTCGGTTTAGTCGAGATCGAAGCGTCATGTTAATATATTTCTCAATGAGAGGGAAAAAACCGGGGGATTGAATACAGTTGGGAGTCTAGGCATTTAAGAAGCGGGGTTATGGAAAAACCGGGGCAAAACAAGTCTGGGGTAACAGGGAAAGCGCAGGGGTGGGTGCCTCTTTCTCTCTTGCGACCGCGACTAGTTGGCCCTTTGACCCCCTCAGACGATGGACACAGCCTCCAGTGCTTCCTGTCCGACTCTCTGACGTTGGCATCCAACTTGCCTCATCGTCCTATAACCCTAGCATCACTCATAATGGGCACGCGACGTCAAAATCATTCCTGCGACCAGTGCAGGAAGTCGAAAAGAGCCTGCGACGCGCCCAGCTTCAATCGCGACCGGTCCGCAGCCGGTCCCCCTCATGGTCCCGGTGAGTATGCGCGACATGACAGACAGACGTCTCTTTCCCCCCCTTAAGACATGTGCTTCACGATGCTAACTGCTGGCTTCTTCTTTTCTTTCTTCCTTTTTATCGCACCCAGGCATTACAAATATCGTCGCCCCCGAACCGTGTTCCTACTGTCTCAAGACGCGAAAAACCTGCACCCTCGACTGGGCTATCCGGCTGCACCGGCAAACACACTCGCGCTTCTCTCGGGTCCAACCCAAAAACGCCCCCAAGGATTCGAACGCGAGGAGTAACGATACAAAGAATGGAGCAGAAACTGCGTCACGAGGTGCTGTTCATCTTCCCCACGATGGTTTCGTACTCAACGCACCCATCCATCAGCGCGGCATATTCCATGATGCTCCCGTCCCCGACGCAGGAAACTTCGTGACATGGCCCGAAAGCAACCTGCCGGACCCCCCGGCCTTTGATCACTCCTTTAGTCTACCGCCAGACCAACATACCGCCTTGGTAAGCAGCCTGTCCTCGGACGCGCTGGCTGAACCCTCGGCCGACCTGAGTCGACTGTCCCAAGGTCTGTCAAATGCGTCAAACAATACAACCGGCGAAGACAGCGTTAGCGATGTCTACGATATCACCTGGGACTCACGGCACACTTCTGTCACTGGACATGGCGCCAGGTCCATCACATCGTCCACCAGATCAGACCGGACTCCACCCCGGAGTGATGGCTCAGGATGGTCTGGCTACCGACGTGGCTCAAACAATTGGAGCTGTCATAGCCAGTCTCTCTCACCGTACTCTCCCAACCAAGCCATTCCCGCCCAATCCATCAACCATTTCATATCTACCGGCCTCCTCAAGATATACCACGACGTTCTTGAGAACAACCTCACATGCTGGGTTACAGAGACCACATGTCCTTACAAGACGCGCGACCTGACAGTCTACGCTCCGAGTCCCTCGGATGCTACCAACGAATGGGGCCCCAGCTGGTCCAACCGCATCTATGCCAGGACGTTACAACTGGATAAGGTGGCCTTGACGAATCGCATGATTCACCTGACACATTCCGAGAATCAAGCTGTCACGAGGGCACTCAACCTCTGCATTGCCGCCTTTGCCTCTCAATGGGCCCAAGGCAGTCGGCGGCAGTCAGAGACGTATCATGTCGGCAGCGACTTTGGTGAATCGCCCGGTCCTACGCCAACGGAGGAGTTTGATCGAAACATCCAACGGCAGTTGTGGGAACAGGCCCGCGAGTCGCTCCAGAGGCTCTCTGACGTCGAGTGCTTCAGGATGGCGGCTGCTGAGTTCATCTTTGGGTTGACTCAAAAGCCATTTGATTCTCATGACCAGCCTTTGGAACCAGCAATTCCCGACGTGTTTGCTGGTGTCACCGGCGCTCAAGGGCTCAAGTCTCTGGTTATGCACAACCTCGATGATCTGATATCTACTGAAGGCCCACCCATCTACATGGAGAGAGCGGCGCGGAAAATGCAGGCCCTGAAATCACGAGTCGACACAATGCGTTACAAGTCGAGGCGATCAGACAACAAGCCGATGCTCAGTTACGAAGATCATGCAACCATTGATCTTCTCTACTGGCTTGCCGTCATGTTTGACACAATTTCTTCGTCAATCAACGATCGGCCAGTAGTTGTCAATGATGAGGAAAGCCAACACCACGCCTTCCCCGAGTCCAATCGTTCGGTGGTATCTCAGCTCAACGAAGGTACGACTATTGGGAGATGGGATATCGAGCTGTTCATACAAGACAATATCCACGAACCAAAGAAGATCCCACAGTGGCCATGCTCCCACAACGAAGCAGCGGATTCGATAATACGGTCTGCACCCATCAAAGTGCTTTTCTTCCGACAGGTGTCCTATCTGCAGAGCATGGTTCGGAACAACACGAGGGGAAAGCCCCTCGATGATCTGATCCACACCACCACCTGTGTCTACAGGTACTGGGAGATGACATACGGCCGATTCTTCCGGGCAATGGTCGACGATATCAACTTTGTGCCGATCCGTATCCAAGGCTGGTTCCTCTGCATCTGGGCCCACTTCCTTCTCGCCTCGCTCATTCTGGGTGACCTGATCGAATACGTGGATACCAACAAGCTAGGCACTCCCTCGGGCACGCAGAGCCGTCTGGCGATGAACACTGTCTCTACTATCCGCAATGACAGTGTTAGACATCTCGCCGATCTGGCGAGAATCTCCACCCCGCACCCCGAAGACTCAAGCAGGATGGCTCAGGTCGATTTTCACCATGCTGTCAATGAGTCAGTGATACTGACTGAACCATGGACCATAATTCTCATCAAAGCATTCAGCTCGGCCGCAACCATCCTTCTAGGCGTGGCGGAGGAGGCTATCACCAAAGGTAGCGGCTTGGGGACCGGTGGTGAGGAGCTCGTGGCCGGGCTCCGGATGGAAGAGGAGTGTATCAAGGCACTCTGGAATTTGGGAAAGAAGTCTGATCTATCACGAAAGACGGCCGAGGTTCTATCCATGGCATTGAGCAGATTGCACGCGTCTCTTGGCACAGGGTTCTAGCTCTTCACCTTTATGACGGCGTTATTGTTTACTGGATTTAGGATTGATTGTTTATGTGTGGAACGTGAACGTGAACCTAATTGGTTTTTTTTTTCTTATTTACTTTGCAATTTTTTTCCCCTTGGACATTAGAGATGGGCGCGAAAACACGGATTTTGTTTATCAGGTGTGTATGGGGTTATACCTTCACGCGGCACAGAGTATTATTACATAGCGGCAGCAGAAGAAAAAATAGCGAACATATTCAACATTTTGAGAGTCTACTACGACTGCAAACCACCCCCCCCCCCCCCAAGAAATTATTAATGTCTTCATTCCCCCTTTGATTTGATTGCTTCTGCGACGCGAGTCTGGTGTGCAATCGTCTTGGCCAGATCGAGCATGCTACTGTTGCCAAGGAGCTGCAAGACAGGCACCGTCACTTCAAACGTCGCTCGCGATCCAGTTCCGTATTTCCTACACAATCATGGCGTTGGCTATTACGCAACCTTAAACACTGACGGTGAAGAAAGGCTTACCACAGCAATGTGCGAGTCCAGTCCATAATGGCTCATGGAGTTCTCCATGTCAATGTCATTGGTGGACACCATGAGCAAGCTGCACATCTTGGCCAGCAGCGAATCGGCGACATGTCTCTCGACTTCCTCGACGGTCGCCGCCTTTTTAGGCAGATCACACACCCTCGGAGTGCTATTGACACCGTCACTGGAAGCCTCTGCATCAGCATATCTACTAGCAGTCGTTCGTGCAGCCAGCAGTCGAACGAGGGACATGGTAGCCGACTTATTCATCGGAGAGTAGCCCCCAAACGGATCGTCGAGGCTAATGATGACGTTTCCGCTCTCCCCAGCGCGCGACGGCTGCATCATGGCCGCCTCGATGGTGGACATGCACTCTTCCTCCGAGATCTCGGCGTGCCCTTGCCCCTGGAGGCTGCGCCACACATCAGCATGCTCCGCTACGTGGTCCACCCCCGCAACCATGTCCGGATCTATCGACACGGCGGGCAGGCCCAGGGTGTTGTTGTGATGGTCGGAAAACGCACCCTGGAAGGTCGGTGCGGCACTGTGGGCGCTCTGGCTCGTGTTGCCTACGATGCTGGTGGCCGATGATAGCAGGACGAAGCAGTCCAGGCTATCGTGCGGAAGGATCTCGTGCAGGTTCCATGTCGACTGCACCTTGGGACGCAAGGTGGCCATGCACACCTCCAGACTTGTGTTGCGGAACAGTGAGCTGGCGAAGTTGCTGGCGCACTGGAAGACGCCGCGTATGAGAGGGAGGGATGTCGTCTGGCCGAGGGCGGCGGCGAGCTGGTCACGATCGCTAACGCCGCACGTGAGTACGTGAGCCGCCTCCAGATTTCGTTGCATCTCCTCCAGGGCAGCCTTGGCTTGCGGTTTCTGCGCGCCGCTGGGTGACATAAAAATCAGGTGTTTGGCGCCCAGGTGAATCGTGCGCTTTGCCCATGCGTGACCGATGCCGCCGAGGCCGTCGAGGCCGCCGATGAGGAGGTAGCTTGCGTTGGGTAGGAACGATGCCCTCTCTTGTCTTCTTGGCAGGACCTGCTCTTTTAGAATCAATATCACTCTTCTTTTCGCCGTGGCTTGGTTCGGACTTGATCTTACCCGCACAACATCATCAACTGTTGGTCGGACCATGAATTTTCCCATGTGCCGACCCGTCTGCATTCTTCTCAGCGCTGTTTCCAGATTCTCCATCGAATAAACCGAGACCGGCCGCCGGGTGTGCACCGCACCATCCATCAACATGGACATCGCTTCCCGCTGCGCAGCTGCTGCCTCTTCCGGCCGCTCCTGGATGACGCCTGCCCGGTCGACGGCCGCAAATGTGACATTGCGCGCAAACTTGGTCATGTCCAGTCTTGAATTGAAAGCGAAGTTACGTTTCCCCAGCTCTGTAAATCTGCCGAAGGGAGCGATACACTCCCACGTGGCACGCAACAGGTCTGACGACAGCAAGTTGAAGATAACGTTGACCCCGACCCCGCCAGTGGCCTGCAGAACGCCTTTCTGGAAGCTGCCGTCGCGGCTAGTGAATATACGATCCTCGCGGATTCCATACTCACCCATCATGAATTCCTTTTTGGCGACGGTGCCAACCGTGATGTACACATTTGCGCCGCGTATCTTGCAAAGCACCACCAGGGCTTGGCCTAGGCCACCGGCCGCGCAGCGGACAAGAACTGTATCTCCCGCGGACAATCTGGCCACCTTGACGGCGTATACGGCTATTGTGAGGACAATTGGCAGCGTGGTTGCTTCCTCCATGGTCACATCTGGGAAAATCGTCGTGAATATCTCTCTGGTCTGGGCAAACGTCGAAAAGGTTCCAAAGGCCTGTTGTACGACGTGATCTCCCACTCGGAGTGACTTGACGTCAGGACCGACCCGAGCGATGATTCCGCTGAATTCTGCGCCCAAGTCGTACGTCTCTATATGTCCCATGACCTGCTATTTGTTAGATCATGTACATTGTGTGATGATGGAGTAGTACTGACCATCATGATATCTCGAAAATTGAGGGCGGTAGCTTGTACTTTGATATCTACCTCATCGCCCCTGGGCGGAGTGGACATGCCTTTATCATCATCGAAGTAAAGACTGTCAAGGAGCCCTGGTGTCTTCATCTTGAGTTTCAAGGCCCGCCCGGGCTGGAAAAAAGGCTGCGTCTCTGACCAACTGCCCCATTGTTGAGCACAGGGCTTGACTGAAGTTGAGTCCCTTCTCGCATCGACGAATCATGATAACGCCTTATCGTTCTACAGAATCTGAATCACTCTCCTCGTTAAGTTTTCTCTCCGGATGTGCTGGTATACTCGAAAGTCGGTATCTCCTACTGCCTGGTGATCCAAGGCCCGCGAAGAATCCAAATCAAAATGCACCAGCAAGCCTCCAAGCTCAGCTCCTAGGGTTGCAAAGAGTCCGCTAACAAGATTCAGATCTGGATTTGTTGAGCTAAACGCGGCGCCCTGGGTCACCCAAAGGACTTGGTCTCTGCCCATCAAGACATGTTGAACCATCTTGAGCTCTGCTTCCGTGAGATTCTTGAGCAAAGAACCTGAGAGCTCTGCAACGATAATCGCCGGGCGGCCGTCGTCCTTCAGACTCTTTGTGGTACCTGGGTCTTGTTCAATGTTCAACTTACCAAAGTTGACGAGGCCAGACCACGGGTCTGCTGCCTTCTGCTTGAGCTTCTCGAAGAACCCAGTCGTGGTGTCTGTGACATCGTACGAGTGGAACCTCGGAACATCGTTGGCAGATGATAAGCCTGCCTCTCCACAGCCGCCAATAGTTTTGAGGATCGAATAGTAGCACCGCCCGTGCCAGCACCGACCTCGAGCTCTCATTAGCATCAGTACCGTCGATAACAGACGTGGTCCCGTTTGGATGATGGCGGCCACCATTGCTACCTGGAGCAACGATGTCCAGACCGCCTTGTCTGAGGTAGCCCTTTGCTCGCTCGACGATGACATGGGCATTTGTACCGGCATAACCAAAGTTGTTGATAGATGCCCTGAGAACATTGGCTGACTTCCACGGTCGCAGCTGCGTTGGGACCTAGTCGGCAGTTAGCACCCACGACCAGCTTCCCATTCCCCGATGAGATCAGAAGAACGACGTACCTCCATCAAGTCGTGATTGAGGAGAGAATTGACGCCACCCACCAGTGCGGACGTGCACCCGCCGCTGTGCAGAGCCGAGCATGCACTGTGTAGGGCCACAAAGCTGGCGGAGCACGCCGTGTTAACCGTCATAGATGGACCCCTCAGGTTGTAAGAGTACAACATGCGGCCCGCCAGCATTGAGTGTCCACTCCCCGTAAGCTGGTAGATGGTCAGGGCATCCGGATCGCGCCGGGTCATCTTCCCCCAGTCGCTCATGAAGATGCCGACGTAGACGCCCATCTCGCTACCCAAGGTGTCCTTCAGCTTGGTACCGGCATTTTCAAGTGTCTCATAGGCACATTCGAGGGGGAGACGCCGCTCCGGGTCGAGAGATGCTGCTTCAGCCTTGGTGAGGCCGAAAAAGGGAGCGTCGAATCGCGCGAGGTCCTCGGTTAGAAAGAAGCCCCCCTTGACGTTGTTCTGACCTCGTGCTAGTATGCAGACACATATCCTTGATAATCAGAACGATGATGATGATGGTAACAGTAAGCACCAAGAGGAAAATTGAAGAGAGAAAAAAAGGGAGGGGGGGTTGTACTTACAGCACCGTTGCGCATAGAATCTGGATGATAGAAAGCCGAATAGTTGAACCGCGAGGCGGGGATGGGTGACCATGCGTCCTTACCCTAAGCACACATGTCCCACAGTCTGGACGGGCTGGAGGCGTCTCCAGGGAACTTGCTGCTTGATCCTACAATGGCAATTGGGGGAAAGGCAGTGCCGGGGTCAGGATTCGGGGGCGCCATCATGTAGAGGTAAACTGGTCGGAACATGATATTATAGATGTGGATTTTCAGTCAATATGACATGTCCAGTTTGATAAACTGCGTCGCGTATAGTTTGATGTAGGTGAACGTATATATATATATATACCGGTCTACACTACAAGATGGAGGATAACCAATCGTTATATTATACCAATGTAGCCATACGCACAATTTCTCGAGGATACAATGTGGACTTTGGCGAACACATGAAGGGGTTGTGAGATATCCCCTCCATGAAGTGGTTGGGTGTGAACCAACGTTACATGCGATGGGAATCGTCGATGTCCTCTCCAATTTCACATGTGTCCCGTCACATGGCTAAGACCGACTATATGTGTAAGAAAGATACAATCCTCACGAGCCCTTCTTAAGGGAGGGCAACCTATCACGTTTGGTGTGGATCTTGATATTGCGGCACGGATATCACACACGTCTTACATGCTTCTGTAGATGGTTGGCGGGGTACATTTATGTACTGGGCTTGAGTCACGGACTTGGGCAGCATTCTTCAATAGTCCACGAGGATATTCACATGCATGCACAAGGTAGCTCGGTGTTCAGTAACCTGCCTCTCTGACGCTGTCACCATCCCAGATTAGCAGGAAGATGAAGGGCGGATATGGATCTGCATCCCCTGCCTGTGCTACTGCATATCGAAGAAGACTTGGTGGGGGGGGGGGGACAGTCTAGAATGTAACCGAATTCCGGTTATGCATGCGTCAATCGGCCTCTTCGAGGAGATGAGTGCTGCTTGATTGGCAATGGAGCCCTGGATGGAGAGTAACATTCAACAATGTACCACGTATTGTAACACACACACGCCACGCAGTACCGATGCACAGTACCCCGTCATATAGCACTTCGAATCATGACGTTGGCAGCGGCAGCTACTCTCCCGACAGATGACGCGTCATTCGGGATGCTATGGAGGCCCGCCGAGGTGTCCAAGGTGTCCAAGGTTGCCTTCCCGGGCTCCCAAAACCGCGTCAAATCCGTGGTCGGGCTCTTCGTCTCGTCCATGTCACCGATTGCATGCAGAGAAGGGATGCTCAGAATCTGTCGTGCCACCCTCCCCTCCTTGGCAAGCGGGCTCAACACCGGTGAAGTGCGCAGGTTGAGGTACCCATCCGTCACGTTGCCGCTGGCGATGAGCACGGCGAAGCGTAGCGGGTGGCACGAACCACGCCGATCGGACAGGCGCATTAGGTAGATGCAGACGACACTGCCACCTTGGGACAAGCCCATGATTCATTCCGTCAAGGAGGCCCCTGTTCTCGATGATGCCATCCAGATACTCGAATACCGCGGCGACTGTCAGGAGGAAGTCATCATTCAGGGTGTCCGTGTTGTCAGGAGTTTCGTCCGGGCTTGGCATCCTAACCCACTCGTAGAAGGGGCCGTCGAATATCCCCTCCATGGAGCGGTTGGGCGCGGTCCCTATAAGGCCGTCGATGCAGACTAGATCTATGTCAAGCTTGGCCTCCAGGGACCCTCAGAGCATGCGGGTCAGTCCTGAAGAGGTCGGAACCTCGGTAGAGTAGATAGAGTTGACTGCCCTTCAACTGAACTGATTGGATCACATACGGAGTTGCCATTGGGATATCTGGCCACATGTCAGCCCTGGAGCCTAGTGGTCATCATCATGGCTCTGGGGGATGCTCTACATCACCGCAAGATTCACGACCATGGAGGCACAGAACTCTCAACCGTGACATGGCTCTCACAGACGGGTGGGAAGCTCAGATCCAGTTGCCGTAGCTCCCCTGTTCGCAAGTGACTGCGCAGTGCCCATGAATACGAACAGCTGGTTCGACTGTGGGGCAACCTCGAGGATATACAGAAAGGTGGCAGTTTTCAGCTCTCAGCATGGCACGGTCGGGCAACACGACAGGGACATGGCGGGGAGCCTGATATCAGCTCCTAGTTGAGGTTGCAATGTAGTGACCGTCCGTCTTGCCTAGGCAACATATGCCGCCAGCAGCCAGATATCACCTCATCTACGCTTCTGTCATGTTAAATCTCATCTCTGAATATGCAACCAAATGTTGTCGGATACATGTATTGGCGACTGAGCTGTAGGGCGTGCATGCATGCAAGCTCGAGTCTCCAATGAGGGGGCTGGCTGTTCAGTTCCATGTCGTGACGCGAAGATGGCTCTTGGGATGAACATCACCATGCAATCTATCAGAGTTGCTGAGGCCTCTGAACGTAGGGACAGTGGGTGTCGAGGGACCTCAACTCCATGCAGGTGACCGGCACTTTCTCTGCGCGGTTCACCCAGCAGAGCTCCGCGAGACAGCCAGTGACCCTGACGATCAATGCCTCCTGCTGCCCCGGCGGGTATACCACGAACGCCGACTGATGTTATTTGCATCGAACAGCTGGCCGTCAGTGTTCTGGAGAGAGGCCATCGGGCTGCCAGGCTACCTGGAGAATCATCACCAGGGCACATGCCCTCTCCGTACCTGAAATCCTACCCACAAAAGCCTCCTCCACCCCCCTGTCCCCTCTTCATCTCCCTCCTCCTCTCCCCATTCCTCTCCCCATGCTCCCAGATCACTCGTCCTCATCAACACCACTCTACATCATCCTGTCACCTGACACCTTCTCCCAGGCCATCCCATACCTCACTCCAAGAAAAAGGTCATGGTTAGGGTTATGACTTACTCTTGAAGATACGTCAACTCACGGGGATGCCATTTCCCCTCGTGTTGCTGCGGAAGGAAGGAAGGGAGGAAGGGAGGAAGAAGGCAGGAGCTATGGGAAGGAGCTACGCACAACACCAAGGTGGGAGATAGAGGAACGAAGACCTTTCGACATCACTTTCGTACCCCGTTTGGTATTTCGTGACGCTGGTCCCCTTATCTTCGTGATGCCCGTCGCCGAGAGAGGCTACACGTGTAGGTCGAGACAAGTCGCCCCTCTCTCCCCATCCTCACTCCACACTGAACATGAAAACTAAGAACGACCGACAGATTCACCGGGGCGCTGCCAATCCGCCCAGCCACGGGGCCCCGGCGGCGGCGGACCATCAGAATCACATGAGGTCTGCCACAGTCCCCCTGCGAGCGCCCTTTACGTATCAGAGAGGCCCGAGGGGTGGGACACAATACGGCCAGAGATTGGCCGGGATGCTGAGGGTATTGAGCGGCTATCGAGCGGCTATGAGTTCATGGCACAGCCAAGGACTCCAGACTTAACTCGGCAATACTGGACGCCATGATGGGAACAGGCGCGGACCCTCTATCGTGACCGCCGAGCACAGGCATATCCCTCAAGGGTTCGGCGAGCCCGAATGCGTGGACATCCAGCAAGGGTGTCTACACCAGTGCGGGTTACCCCAGGGTTGGAGGGGGGGGGAATCGAAGCGGGAGACGTGAGTGCCAAAAGGTAGGGAGGGGGAGGAGGAGGAAGACGGCTCAGCCTCAGCAGTTCGTAACGACAAGGGTCGCAGTCACGTACGTTGCAGCGATCAATACACATGCACTCTTCTTCTTCCCTTTCCAAGCATGCCTCTTTACTGTGTGCACCGTCCCACTGCTACGTCTCCGTCGCTTGTTCTCTTTACAGACCTTGTCACTCTGCATCTCAACCCCCTCTCTCATCAGAGTTGGCTGTTGGTCCCACAGCGGAAGACTCAGTCTCCCCATCTGGAGACGGCAGTAATACAATGTAGATGTAGAATTTGCACGCTGCGTGTGAAAGATGCGTGCGACAAATTGAAATCTCGAGGTTACTGCTGTCAAATAAGCGACCGTGGGTTGGGTTGGACCTAAGGCGACGAAGGCATCAATTCAATGAGGGATTTTTTTTATACGATTTCCTCCGCCACCCCGTCCCCCTTTCTCTCTCCCATTTCCTCTTGCTTCCATCAATGTATCAAGGTAGAATCTGTTTCTCAGGGTGAACTCACTTTCAGGATATCAAGGTGAACCGTATGATACTTGGAAACATGATAATCTGCCCATGTATGCCTATTGTCAGTTTCGCTCCTAGTCTATTCGTGACTTCTCCTCCGCAACCAGATCCCGACGCTTACCAGGGCCCCATAATATAAAATCATGCGCGACAGCTTCAACGCATCTCGTTCCGGGTATTACTTACTTGTACGTAATACTCCTTCTCGTACACTCGAGCGGATCCAAGATCCTGGGGTATTATGTAACTTAATGCTCACGAGCCGTGCGGGGGGGGTTGAGACTAGATTCATTCAAATAAGCACGGGCATTTACGGTATTCCGTCTCGAGATGATCGGTTGAAGTAGTATTCGATGAGAGAACGGGCGTCGCTTGTCGATATTACCTCGGAGATTGTGATGACGATGCTTGTGTTCGAAACGTGACAGCACTTCAATCCTCAACCTCACGTAGAAAGCCAGAAACGACGACGAGGACTTGCAAGGATACCTGATAGGCCAGATGTGGCCTGCGTTATCGTTGAACTCGTCGAGCTGTATCTGGGAAACCGTAAGTTTATTGCATCATGACGCTGGGGATCATACGATCAGAGTCCTCGGAGCGCGACGGTTAGTCCCGTACAAGATGCTTCTAGAAAAGGGACGGTGACGGCGTCGAGCTCTTCTGCTCACGCAAATGTCCAATAGGTATCGATCGAAACGCAATGTTGACAGTATTGGTGACTAACATCAGTTATCTCTGCCCCCCTGTTCCAGTCCAAGTGGTCTCGTTATCTTGACGTTTCGCCACCTAGACCCATACTTATACGTACTAGTAGCAATCTGTACATGTACCCAGGTCTCTCGGATCGGCGCACGCTTCCAAGTAATAGTAAATAATACCAACGTTCACAGTCCCAGGACGGGGACGTGGACAATGTTGGTGGGTCGAGATGCAGGCCATCCGCCAGGGTCCGGGAGGCATCATGACTCTTAGCTGTTAGTCAACAGGATCCATAGAATAAGAGGATATGGAGATGGAGACTCGGACAGTTTGGCAAGTTTATTCCTGGTACGAGTACAGAGTCATGTACGTATGTACGCGTACGCAGCAGTACGAGTACATGTATTCATCTTATCGCCGTACATGTAATGTACATGGGTCCCCTGGCCTGCGGGCGGCCTCGAAACTTCCGCAACCCTTCGGGCAACGCGAGATCCACCATGCACATGTACGGGTACTCATACATATGTACTCGTAGAACCTGCAGTGGGACCTGCTACGCATCCCTCGGGGTGGTTTGGAAATGTCTGCCATCGTCAGAAGGAACTGGTCAGAGAGCGGTTCAACAACTTCCGTAATATCTCAGGCCAAATCCGGGGAAATGGGTCGGCTTCTCCCCTTCCTCTATATACGTGACGATACACGACGGTGTTACGTACATTGACGTACCGACAATAGACAAAAGAAGCAACTGTCTACCCGACCGGTGGGGTCGTCAGCAACTCAAGGTGCTTCGTGCCACGGCAGTTCAATCGATTTGATAATTGATAATACCTACGACGACCCCCCCCCCGATTAGCCACTTCTTGGTTGGCACTTGGGGGCCAAGCTCTCCGGATAACAATGACCGCACCGTCCTCGTTTACCTGGCTGATAATTGGTCTATGAGTTCGTTAAGAGTAGAGTGCATGGGGGGGTCTAGACGGTTTCTGGAAGTCCCATCCGCTGTTTCAATGTTAAAAAGGTCCCACACGGACTCCACCCACATCGTGGTAGCCGTGCAGATAGTCGAGATAGAGAGTGCGAGTCGGGTGTCATTGGAATGAGAGGTGAAGGCCCCTCTCTTTCTTATCGGCATTCTAGATATCATCCGTGTAATACTTTCTAGCTGATAGTGGTTTCTTTTTCTTTTTAAAAAAAAAAAATATATATATATATATATATATAAAAAACAAGAAAAGGTTCTTATGCTCGCTACTCCCTCCTCTGTCCCTTGTTCTTCTTCTCTTCCCACCCTCTTCGATCCCACACCACTCTTCTTCCCCCCTCCCCCCCCAAATTGAAGACAAAAATGGGCGTTCAAGGCGACGTAGAGGCCAAGAATGGCGCTGTCTCAACCAGTGACACGGGGAACGGCGTGCTCATCGACGCAGACGACATCGCGAACCAGTATGGCCAGACCCATCGCGGCCTGTCCCCCCGCCACGTCCAGCTCATGGCTATCGGTGGCTCCATCGGGACAGGACTCTTCGTCGGCATCGGCAGCACCCTGTCCGAGGCCGGTCCCCTCTCCCTACTGCTGGGATACCTGCTCTGGGGTGTTCTCTTCATCTGGCCCTGCAACCTGTGTGTTGCCGAGCTGTGCAGCTACCTCCCCGTGCGCGGGTCCATCTTCGAGCTGGCCGGCCGCTTCGTCGACCCTGCCATGGGCTTCACCTTGGGCTGGACGTATTTCTACGCGGGCACCATGCTGGTGTGCGTCGAGTACAGCGCCGTCGCGACCGTCATGGAGTACTGGCTTCCCGACGTGAATGCTGCGGCGTGGATCGTCATGTCCATGGTGGTCTGCATTCTTCTCAATGTCGTTGCCGTCAAGTAAGTTTCATCAGCACACCACACGTGTCACACCACACGTGTCACACCACACGTGTAGAGAAGAAGAAGAAGAATGAGAAGAAGAACACGGGCAGGACCCGAACAATGCATGATACATACATGAATGTGGGTACTAATGGTCGGAATCAGATTCTACGGCGAAGCCGAATTCATCATGGCCTCGCTCAAGATCCTCCTCCTATTCGGCCTTGTCCTCATCACGCTCGTCACCATGTGCGGCGGCAACCCCAAGGACGACGCCTACGGCTTCCGCTACTGGAAAGACGGCAAGGCCATGCTGGAATACTACACGACGGGCGCCACCGGCCGCTTCTGCGGCGTGGCCAGCGTCATCTTCTATGCCGGCTTCACCATCGCCGGCCCGGACATGATCGCCGTGGCTGCGGGTGAGATCCAGAACCCGCGCCGCACCATCCCCCGCGTCGCCAAGCTCATCTTCTGGCGCCTGGTGGGCTTCTACGTCGTCGGCGTCTTCGCCGTGGGCATCATCTGCAGCAGCTCGGACCCGCGCCTGCTGGGCGCCATCGAGGACGGCTCGGCCGGCTCGGCCGCGTCCCCCTGGGTGATCGGCATCCAGAACCTGGGCATCAGCGGCCTGCCCGACCTGATCAACTTCCTCATCCTGACCTCGGGCCTGTCCTGCGGCAACGCCTACCTGTACGCCTCGTCGCGCACGCTGTACGGCCTTGCCCGCGACGGCCAGGCGCCCCGCTTCCTGCTCAAGTGCACGTCGGCGGGCGTGCCCATCTACTGCGTCGGCACCGTCAGCCTCATCGCCTGCATCACCTTCCTGACGGCCTCCAACAACGCCATCGAGGTCTTCTTCTGGTTCGTCGACCTGACCACCTCCGGCCTCATCGCCACCTATGTCATGATGATCATCACCTTCATCGGCTGGTACCGCGCCAAACGTGCCCAGGGCTTCGACGACTCCAAGCTCTACTACCTCGCCCCGCTCAACCCCTGGGCCGCCTACTTCGCCGTCGTGCTCGGATCCGCCGCGCTGCTATTCATCGGCTTCACCTCCTTCGTCCCCTTTGACACCCAGGGCTTCGTCACCAGCTACTTCTGCCTGCCCTACAGCTTCACCCTCTTCTTCGTCTGGAAGATCTTCAAGAGGACCAAGTGGGTCGACCCCAAGACCGCCGACCTCATCTCCGGCAAGGCAGAGGCCGATTACGAGTGTCGTAAATGGGAGGAGGGCGGCATCGAGGCTAACTGGAAGGCCGAGTTGGCCGGCATGTCGTTCTGGAGACGCGTCTGGGAACGCATCTGGTAGGCGTCATCGCCTGTACTAGTTGCTGAGTAGTCATGTATAAAGCGGAAATACCGTCGTCAACGCCCATACCCCATCATTCAATCTCCCAAGTATCCAGTTCCAGTACACCACAGTGCAAGTCTGCGCGAGATGATGAAAATTGGCCCGTACATGTATTGAAGCACAGGGACCCCCCTCTCCTAAATTTCCTCCAACGCTTGGTGCATAGCATGTATTGCTACACATCCATCAAGATGCTGTTCATGGCGAAGCACCTCTCGGACCGGGAATAGAGAATGGCAAGGGGAGTTACGAAACCCGCTAGCAGACGGAACGTGACGCAAGGCTGAAGCTTATCATGACGGATGACGATGATGACGGAGCCAACCAAGAGCCCGACATGCTTATTCGGGACGTATAGCAAACTTTGAGATAGCTCCCCTGAAAGGATCATGCAGGGCCATCCCCGTAGTAGAATGTATATGTACCTTTGCGACCGAGGCCGCAGCAGCTTGGCGCCGGGTCCCTTTTAGCTGACGCCACCGAGCTGTCACTATGTGGCTGCAGTCCCGGAACCTAGATATGACTTGGGTGCGTGTTGCAATCACCGTGTCTGTCCAGCCCCATGGTATATAGGGCTGGAGATCTGAAGCTTATCAATCAATCTCTATATCGCAAACCCTTTTCGCTCCATGCCCTGAATGAAACCTTCTCACGATAAGATGTAAATATGCATGCATACATGCATGTGCACGACGATTGGACCGAAGGCTTCTCACAACCTTACTGTCGGGATCATGCATGATGATATCTTCGAGCAACTTACTCAAATGATTGTGAGTCTCAACCCGTCGGTACTGCGATCCAAATCTTGTTTTGTTTTCATCCTCGGGTCTACGAAGAGTGATATCCGTGAACTGTTCGTCGCCGGAACGTACGCTAGGGTTAACATTGGTTAGACCAGATGTAATGAACGAGCTTCTGTCTTGGGCAAGTTGAGCTGCGCACGTGAGGGTTAACTCGCGATGATTGTCCAGCAACTACATTCGCCGCACATTGCAAGCTGGGAAAATCGGGAAAGACATCTCACCTGCTTGCGCCTTTCTACGCGGATCTATATTAAGTTACAGAGGCTCTATTGAGTTGCGAAGCATATTCTCGCATCGACATGAAAAGAGAGACGGCCGCCCACAATCATGATTTGGATAGATACCACATCGTTTCCTATTCCCCATCGTTCCATTCTCATCTTCCCATACCTGCCGTATTGCATAGGATCAGCAAGACTGGCCAGAGTCTTCGACGCTCCCCCGCAACATGAGATTCTTCAGCGTCCTTCCCTTCATCATCCCAGCCCTCGCCAGCCCCACCGTCTACTTCATCCGCCATGGGGAAAAGCCGGATGATGGCAACGGCTTGAGCATCACAGGAGTGGACAGAGCCCAGTGCTTGAGGAGCGTCTTCGGCGCCAGCTCAGGATACAACATTGGCCACATAATGGCGATGACGCCCAAGTCAAGTCGGTCATGTCCAGACCTTATCTGCGTGCGACGCGAACCCGGTACTGACACGAGATGCACAGGCGGTTCGAGGAAGAGGCCATACGAAACGGTTCTCCCGCTCGCACAGGATCTCGGCCTAGACGTTGACACATCATGCGACCGCGACGACGAGGACTGCGTAAAGGATGTTGTCGACGACTACTCTGGCTCGGGGAACATTCTGATATGGTATTTTCCTTCTCCTCTCTTCCTGCATGCAGATTTCAACTTCCGGTAAGCCGAGCTGAATGACCGACATGGATTACAGCTGGGAACATAAACGGCTGAGCAACCTCGCCGAGGCTCTTGGCGCCGAAGACGTGGACGAGTACCCACGCGACAGATATGACCTTATCTGGACCGACCCTCCGAAGTACACTGAAATCACGCATGTCACATCCGAGAGCTGTGCCGGACTGGACGACTGATGGGTCAATATCTCGGGATTGAAGTTACATGTATCAATGGTACTCAGAGCAGCGTCGGCAGATCCCCATTAATCAATAGCGTCAAAAGGGTAAAACGGATGAGATGAGAGCGTGGCTAGGCCATCGATAGTATGGCCTGATGGGAATCACGGCACAGATAACAAGGCAGATCTCGCTACATGGAAAACGAGGGAACGGAGAGTGAAGGAATTGGCAATGATGGGCTCTTCGTTGCTCTCGCAATGAGGAAGGCACCATGGTCTCCTCCTCACATTGTGCCTTCCCAGATCTACATAACGGGGTTTCTGAGAAGGAACATGTGAGGGGAGGGATATACCGTTGGACTAGGAAGGAACGGCATACGAGCACCTGCACTATCGCTTAGCACCCTCACAGGAAACATCACTCTACAATAGCGCTCGAACGTGAGAATGGCTGAACCAGGATGAACACGCGGTGTCGACGACATGTACCCGAGGCCCTATTTCTATGTGACCTCGTCGATCAATTCGGCTGGTTCTGATCTGTTCAGGCCACGATGGTTCCGGCAATGATGTAGAAATCCAGATGCTCCTGAGATGGAAGTCACCTAGAAACGTCTCGATACATCACATCTACCTACACATGGCCTCGGCTACTGCCTTGAATTGTCAAGTGGAACATCTTGATGGAAAATGGTATGAAGGACTACCTATCGCTTCGTAACCTTACACACTAAACAGCACGTAACGCGTCTATCCTTCCCAGAGAATACATCCTTCCCAAACCTAGATGTCGTCGCGAATGGACGAAAGCATGCCAGTGTTTGAATGACAGGAGACGTACTCGAAGAGCTGCTGGCTTGGCTCGAGGACCGATACCTCATGGTAGAGGCGCAGGCTGAGGTTGTTATCCATCTCCTTCACGTACGCCATGAAAACCGCAAATATGTTGACATGCGTACTATGAGACTTGCTCCACGCCTCCAGAGAAGCCAGACAATCAAAGTAGCCCAGGCCAAAGCTGCGATCTGTCCCGGTCTCACCCATGGGGCCGACGATATCCATGAACCTGTTGCTGTAGCACCCGACTTCGTCTCCGTGATCGTGTAGGAAGTCCATACCTGCCTGCAAGGCGGGATGCATCTTGCCGAGGTACAGTTCACGCTCTTTGGGGAGGGTGTCCTTCCAGTCCTGGCCTGAGCGGATGACGGCGAGGTTTCTCTTGCCGGGTACGCGGATCCTGGACGTGAGAGTCTCTGGACGTTTCGGGCCCCCGGCTTGCAGGAAGGCCTTCTCGCCATCGAGCTCGTCCACCTGTGCGGCCGGGAGACGATCACGCATACTCCCCCAATAACCATGCTCCAGGATGGGGCCGCTGACGCCGTTGCGCATGTAGGACGCACCCTCGTGCATGACGGTGTCGGTAAGGATGGTCTCGTAACGTTCCATGGTCGGGAAGAAGACCTCTAGGAACCAGCCGTTCGGCTGCGTTGTCGGGTCTAGCCCTGACCACCATCCCTTGAAGCCGGTTTCTTCAGACCACCGGTCCCACGTCTTCCGGTCCGGCCAATACGCCAGGGTAGCAATGTTGTAGTAGCCTCGATTATCCGTCACTGCGGCTATCTCCTTCAGCGTGGGTCGGAGCTCGGCGGGAACGGCAGTCGAGCTGGTGAAGGAGATGATCTTCTCCATGGCGGCACCGTCATTCAGAGAGGGAGACGAGTATTGGACGCCAATGATGGCAAAGACGAGCTCTTTCATCGAAGGAGGGTAGCGAGATGTGTAGACCTCAAACGGAGGCGTGAAGTCGGATGGCAGGTTCCCCGGAACGATCCTGTCTGTTCGCAGGTCGGGGGCGATGGCAGATTCGATGTTGGCCATGATGACGGTCGATGGAGACGTATAGGATGAAGGAGTTCACAGCTAGAGCGTGGTCGAGAGGGTGGAAGGTGCTGAGTACGCCATAATGTCGAGGCCCGACGAGTTGGAAACGGGCCACATATAGACGTTGCTCTACATCCCCTTCCTCTCGATATTTAGGCTTCGGCTTGTGCTCGCAAGCCTTGGAGCGGAATGGGCAAGAGACCGCATCCTTGGACGCGTAGGTGATGGGGATGATAGGATATTACCTTGCCGCTGTGGGTCTAGTAAGTTCTGGTGTGCGGGGGGATAGGATATTGCTTAACCGGCCAGCTCGAACGGAGATATGCAAACATCTTCTCGTTCAGCAACCCGCGACGTAGACAGACAAGATAGGACAGTGATGCTGAGCCAACAACCAATGGAAGATGTCCACGACGTGGAATGGCGGGCAATTGCTGACACTGGTCAGACTCGGTAGAAGGGGGAGGGGGGCATATAAGCTACTTCTACAGGCAAATTGTCGTCTATCCTGTTCTCATCTGTCCAGATCTTTTCTTTTCAATGCCTTGATCGATTTGGGGGGCTGGGCAGCCCGGTCTCCCGGTAGATACTAGAGAGGCGAAGTACACCGGGAATGACTCGTTCTCCGTTCTCGACTCGTCTGTCTGCTCATACCTTACCGAGAAAACAAGGGAAAACAACAGCCGATTCAAGGGATCGCGTCTAGTAGATGGAGATGTTCTACTCACGGCAGACGACGAAGCCGCTAAAATTTGACTCACGCACAGTACTCACTAACGGCCGTTGAAGAGAGTGCTCTTATGCGAAGAAGGAAGAAGAGGAAGTGATAGATCTTGGATGCAGGGCTAGTGGAGATTCTCTGACCCATCGCTGTACCATGGTAGGCCCGCCCCAATTCAAGATCTGCCGTGAATGGGGTCGATGCTTGAGGAGATAAACTCAGCCCGGCGGGCCATTCCTACAAGTGGAGAAATGCAATCTGTATTACTCGTATTTGATCTGTATTGGTCTATAGATAGATAACGGCATGGCCCCATTCATCTTGCAGTTTTTGGGGAGACGACGCGTGCCTCGGACCCACATCCATAGCTGGACTGCGACTCAAAGTGAGGCGGTTCGTCAGCAAGGGGACATCACCACACGACACCAGTTCTTTTTAAGATGCCCAATCTGAGCCGAAATAGAGGACGATTCGATTCGGATAGTAGCTTTGGGAAACAAGATCTGAAATGCCAGTGGTGATGATGAAGAAGTGCATAGCAATACGGCAAGATGAAATCACGCTCGATAAAGCAGCAAATGATGGACGATCTGCTCTGGGAGTCCGACTGTGAAGCAGGTCAGGGTCGGAGGGGGAGAATTCAGCTGAGCAACGATACGGACCCAAAAGTTGCGACCGGTACATGCCAACGTAGTGACGGTCCCCTGTTCCCTTGTCGAGAAGGAAGAAGTACAGGAAGCCCAGCAGAAGTAAAGACGGAGAGTTGACGGACGGAGCTCTGCACACCTGTCTACGCTGCAAGCAGGCAGGACAAATATGTGTGTCATGTCAGCAGAGAAATGAAGATGATGGCATGGGAGAAGTGTCGCCCGAGAAGGATGGGCTCCCGTGAGTCCGGGCTTGGGTGATGTATGAGCGGCGCGCCCCACGGCGGCGCCCGTCGACATCCACAGGCATCATCCCCTGCGTCAAGCCGGTCATAAGACCTCCAGCCATGACAGACCTGCATGTAGGCCAGAAGAACAGGCGGCAGCCCGGATACAAAAGACTCATAGCCATCCAACAATAGACCGATCCCGTGAAGTGCTACGCTGTTACCGCCTCTGGCAAACAGGTTGCTTCCTCGTATCTGCGATGACCCTCCTCACTCCAGATGTCATGGGGCGGATATGACTGACTCTAAAGTCGGACCGTCCGCGGCACAATAGCCGTACCCACGGAGTCGCCAACGCCAAGACGGACAAGGCAGCGGAGAGAGATCCGTAACGTAGCAAGGTTCTACTATACCGAGATGAATAGGTCTCGCCGATTGCCGGTTTGCTCCATCACTACGGCTACCTCCTACAAGACGATGACTATGAAAAGAGCTGTCATATGGATTCACGCCTTGGTGTGGCTTTCTATACCACCTTTTTTCTTTATATCTTTTGCCTTCTCAATTGATTGCTAATATATAATGGGACTTTACCAGATCGTCTGTTTCCAACCGATCGGCACAGTAACCTTCCTGCTTCTTGCGTACACACGGTCGCACGACTAGCGGAGCTTGTGGAACTATGGAGGGGGGGGGGGGGATGAATCAACGCCCTCGTCTCTTCTGTATAGGTCCGATCCTATCATGGTCGAGTTAGAGAGAGCCGCTCGCATTGAACTCGAGCGGCTGCATCGTACAGAGAAGCAGGCGTCGAAGCTGCCGTAGAATGCCGTTTCTTCGAGTATAGAACGTTCCCCTCCGAGGTGCATAGACACAGGATTGCCCATGGCTCCCTCGTCTACTCTGTCAACGAATTGGCGGATGGAGTCATCGACTTGCTCTTCTGTAGACGAGAAAACACTGACGGTCAGCTCGATATCAGCACCGGGAGCCCGCAAGATCGGAACCCGACAAGGCCACGAAGCCTCTCCGAAGTTCAATAAAGCTATCGGAGATGGAGCAGAACCACCACGATAGAGGAAATCCGGGCGGAGCCGCCATTCTCAAATACACATCTCGACGGGGAGTGAGTGGCTGGGATCGAGCCGATCTTCCTTGTGTGGCACGTGCCGGGTGTTGATGGATAAATACTGCCTGAGGCATACAGTATATCGTTACCCGAGTCCGACGGGTGCCCTCATCCTTTTGCTTCCTTTTTTTTTTTCCTCGTCCTCGTTCTCCATCATCATTTCAGACGTCTCTACTCCATCAGGCGAGAGCCCGTTCCGATGATGGCAGCCGTGTTGCCCGCATGAAGAATGGATTGATTCGTGGCCAATGTCGGACCGGTCATGTCCAACCGCACTGGAGCATATCCCATTCCATCTGCATCACATCCATCTTCTCGTCGCGCACTTGCTGTTCATGGTCGCTCTGTAGAGGCGGCAGAGGGATCAGTTGTCGCCGCTGAGGATGCCGTCGTTGCCGTTGCCGTCGCTGTCGCAGATAGCGCCTGGGGATGATGATGCCTTGGTGTCGTATACTCCCGTCCGCACCTCCTGTATCAGCATCAATCGATGTCAACATGTTCAATACCTTGTAAGCCACAGAGAAGAGACCATCCCTTTCACTCCACTGTACGGCGAGATGAAGAGATATACACCTTGCGCGGTGTTGGGAAGGGACGCCACCATCAATGACCGCCGACACTGTTGCTCACGACGCGTCCCGTCGTGGCGAATGGAGGATTTATAGAGTATCACGACGTCATGATCAATTTGACCGAATGGTCATGTTCTCAGTATTGTCGAACGACAGTGGTAGTTTGACTCATCGTGTGATTATATCGAGCTCATGATAGCCAGAACCGTGAGATGTATGCACCATCAAAAGTGTATATGCACTTCTTGGGAAGAGGGGGGAGGAAGGGGAAGGCGGGGGATGAGGGGGCGGGAGCTCGATACCGAGTGGACAGCATTGAGCGATATTGATGACGATCACAATGAGGGAAAAAAAAAAAAGTGAAAAGTAAAAAGAGGAAAGTGAAAACACTATTTTTATCAATCAGTTCATATTAATACCCCTTCACGCACGCACCGACGTCGGAGTCATACGGTGACAACCTCGCATCGGCATAGAATTGGTCGGCCTCGTGCATCTATAGCGGGAACCGAGGTCCATCGGGCGGCATTAGTGTCCAAGCCAAGGGCCCATACTACACCGTACGACTGGAGGGTTGAAGGGCGGCAGTAGCAGACAATAGTGGACGGGTACCGAGCGGAGGGGAAGAAGGGCCAAGGACGGCGCCATCTGATAAAAAGCGGCAGGGCCAGCAAACGTGGAATATTACCACCGACACACGCTCACGCATCCAATACCTTGGGGGACTTTGGCGACCACACACCTCGGGCCACCCACCACTGGAACCATCCGGACAGTATGGGCCGATCGGCCTTGTTATTTTCGTTCCCCATAAGTTTTATTCTCTCTGTTGCATAATAACGCCTTGAATCGCGATATTTTCTTCCACATCTTGTGTTTCTTTTTTTTTCGCTGTCTTCTGTTACAATACTCCCATATTCCCCTCATAAAGTGACACATCTCTTTTTTTTCGTTTCTTTTTTATTTTTTCCCTTTCCTCTTCTCCCTCCCCCCCCCTTCCCATCGACCAATCTCCTTGTTTTTATTTTCCAGAAAAACAATCATGGCTTCAACTACTTCTCCTACCACTACATCAGCTGGTGACGCGATTCCCTCTGAGAAGCAGCAACAACCCCTCGACTCGACCACACCTCCTCGTCCTCCTCCTCCTCCATCGAAGAAGACGACGACGACGAAGCTCGGAGCTCTGCTATCGACCATGGCCTCGTCACCGAACAGGCTAGATGCCGCGCTGACCCAGCTTCACCGCGTGATCAGGACCCGGTCAGGCACCAACACCGTCCTCCTATTCCTCGCCTACGCGACCAGCCTGTCTGGAAACCTGCTCGAGGCGACTAGCCGGGCGGCCCTGCGCAACACAGCGGCCAAGCTGATCGCCCTGGCGCTGCAGCTCCCCCCCTCGACCACGCTGTCCCTGTCCACCAGGGCGACGGGCGTGTCCCCCCTCGCCATACTCGCCCTGCGGCTGTCGGCCCGGCTCAAGGCCGCCGCTGACCTGATTAGCGAGGTGCGGACCTTCAACCGGATGTGGAACCTCCTAGAGATCTACTTTGCCACCAAGTCCTTCGTCCAGTCGCTCCGTGCCGCGCCGTCGTCACCGTCGTCGGACGAGAAGAATAATACCAGCAGCTCCAGCAGCAGCAGCAGCAGGGTCCAGAAGGTCTTCGATACGGCCCTGGCCTTTGCCATGCTCGCCTCCTTCGCCTCCTTCCAGATAACAGAGAGTACGGCCCTGCTCGGTTCCCGCAAGGTGCTGCCCATCAGTCCGGCCACGCAGGACCGCCTGGCCATGTGGAGCGTGCGCTCGTGGTTCGCCAGTACAGGTCTCGACATCGTGAGGCTGGTTGTCGAGCGCAGGAGAAAGCTGCGCGCTGCCGAGGAAGCCGCCGCCCAAGACGACGAGGCCACCGCCGCCAAGAGGAGGGACGAGCTCGAGACCTGGTCAGAGCAGTGGCAGGTCGAGTTCTGGCGCACGCTGGCCTGGTTCCCAATCACCGTGCACTACAGCATGGGCGGCGGTCTGCTGACCGAGCTGTCCATCGCCGCTCTGTCATTCTACCCTGGTATTTCGCAGCTGAGCGAGGTGTGGCTGTCTACTACTGCGTAGGAGGCTGGAGGGGATGGAAGAGGCGAGAAAGGGAAGAGTACAAGCGGTGAGAGGAAACACGAGTCATCTTTCCATGATTCTTTCTACTTATATATTCTCTATATTCCTCATGTCTATACAAAACATCTTTTAAAAGGGAAAGAAAAAAAAGAACCCAAACAAAAACACAACGTCGAAGATCCTGTAGCGCCAATGATGCTCTGTGGGGGAGGGGGGGACGGAAAAGAAGATGCAACATGGAAACAGACGCTCCGGATTCAAACATGTATGCAATAGTGAAGAATTTGCTCGAAAAAGAATGCCAGGACGATTAAAGAGGGGGGGGGAGAGGGAAGAGGGAAGTAACATCACATGGGCATCCTCTGCATATCCTCCTTAGACCAATACCGCCTCATGTTCTCGGCGCCCAACACCTTCACCTCGTCGTCCAGATGAGTCCAGAGGATATTGCTCCAGGACTTCATGTTCTCGTGGAGCGCGGATAGCTCAAAGTCCTTCCGGCCGGAGGTGCAATCGCGGAGGTAGGTCTCGAAGCCCACGAGTCCGCGGTGGATCTGGGCGTGTTGGCCCTGAAGGTCACCGCGGAACTCGGGCATGCGGAGGCCCAGGTGGGGGAAGACGTGCTGCTCCTCGATGTCGTGGTGCATGGTCAGGTGCTCGGCGAACCTGAGGCCCTCGTTGATGAACTGCTTGAGCGTCATGCCGCGCGGCCGTCGGTTGGCCTCGCACGCCGACCAGAGGAGGTTCCATGAGCGACGGAAGTTGTTGTGCTGTGGGTGAGATATTGTTAGCCGTGCATGCCCCTTCTGCTTCGTAATACGTGATCGTCACGTCTCTGGTTGGTTCGAGGTCCTCTGATGCACTCGCACCACACCTGTCGATCAGCATCTGGATGGTTGCTATGACGTACAAGTAGATCCATTTTCTCGGCCAATCGGTTATAGATACGGAAGTCGCGGTCAGACAAGGGAGGGAGGTCCTTGGTCGCGGCGGCGCCGTCAACCTTGGACGAAGCCGACACGCGCGGTGCTTCGCTGCTCGCCATTCTGCGTTGGGGTGGTGATAAAGTGGCGGTCGAGAGACGGTTGCTGCCGGTGTGAAGAGTTTCCCAACTCGATATTATCGCGGAGCGTTGTGGTAGTAGGTTTGATCTGGCGCAAAGAGCTGGCGCACAACGTGCAAAAGCCTTCATATAGTATGGTAAAGAAGAGGATTATCAAGTCTGTGAGAGTCATGTATCTTCTTTCTGACCAGGAGATGCGATGCAGAATCTGCTTTTGTATAGAATCAGGCTTCATCGTTTGCCGCCCTTCCGCCCCTTCCCAGACGTCCCACCCCTCCAATGGCCAGCTTAGGAATTGTCAGTATTCCGGCAGTTGCGGGTCGTCGGTAGCCCGAAGGTGACTGACTTGCCCCCCCCAAACTCGCTTAGGTCAGCGCGCATCCGCATTTTTTCGCCTTCTAAGTGGCCGAGGCCCACATCGTCGTCATTATTTTATAATTTGACGGTTCGAGAAGCGCTTATGAATATCTTAATCAGCATGATTGAGGCTTAAATAAGCCATTACCAGTCATCGTGGACACCGGCCCGACCGGGGGGGGGGGGGGAAGCAGAATTGATGCTGCTGGATGGAATCGAATCTGCCGTGGAACTTTTTTCTTTGTTCATAGGGAGATTTCTTGAGAAGCTGCGAGAAGCTGCGAGAATCATCAGTCCCACGATCACCTTCATTGGCACTCATACGCTTAGATACTTGCCTTCATCCATCACATGCGACTACAGCCAGTGGAAGATACAGAAGTCCAAGCTCCGTTATTCTATTTATTTCATGGTAGCCTTTTTTCAGCGTTCGCCACCGACAAAGGTGCTCGAGCCGCCATCATTGACGTCACAGAGGATTATGCATCATGTACTGATAAGCGATAAAATCAATATTCCCATACCGCCCAAAATCTGGCTTTAGGGGGCAGAGCGAAGACGCTACCTCCAACGACCTACCGGGGGCTGCCCTCGCTTCGCTCACACGTCCTCTGTGATAGTAGACATTAGAGAAGGGAAAGAAGAGAGGAGGGCTGGAGAGAGAGGTCTCGATATATATATATATATATGTGTGTGTGTGTGTGTGTATACCAACGGTACAGTAGGCGTAGTATTTTAGTAGCCTGACTCCCTAGTAATAGCAGATGCCACGAGTCACTGTGTACAGCAAGGATCCAGAAAGTGCGTTGCATTGTGATGATGATGTTTGAGATACTACAGCTAGGTTTGGTACAGAGATATTGTGCTGATTCTGGCGGAAAGAGCTCAGCAATACATGCCATGACCATGACTCGACATCCGAACGTGTTGTGTTGTATCATTGATATAGGTGAGTTAGGTATTACATCCGAGCGGTGTTATCCAGAATCGCCTGTAAGCTTCAGAGACCGTCGCTAGTTATCATAGTAAATCGGATCGTAGCTTAGGTAAGCGGGACTCGAACTATAAAACCGTCATGTCCAGCATCATAATGATAATAGAAGAACAAGAACCTTGATACTACTAAACACCTAACCTACCATTAAATATAAGTCCGTAGTGTCTATAGTGTTTATTCTTGAATATATTATTATTATTACTATTATTATCATTATTGCTATCAGTACCATTGCTATCATCATTATCATATGCCGCTGACCCTTCAGGGGGGTAGGCGGTACTGCTATGAAAGTGTACGAGGAGGGGAAAACCCTTGGTTTCCTTGGACGAGAACCACTCCTCTGATAAGGCTTCGGGGCTAGGACGGCCTTAAATATATTATTTTATCTAACCATATTTACATACCTGCCCACTATTACTTAAGCACTCTCCCGCCGCTCCTCTTATATAGTCTTGCTTATATATGCACATCTACGTAGCACAGGAGAGAGAGAATCTAGACTTTTTACCCTCACTTTCGTACCCTGCTACTAGTATTCGTGACGCTGGTCTCACCATCTCCGTGATCCCCGTCGCCGAGAGGACGCTACATTTCCTCTTCATTCATCTCCAGCAAGTCCTTTTCTTACCATTCAATCCTGGCTAGTCTTATACATCCGTCCCCGTCTCGTCGTAGCGTGTCTGAGCTTTATCAGCCAGTCCTCTTGTGAGACAGACGCGTCCGACTCAGAGTCAGACGTCCGCTTCCATGTCACAGAGGACGCAGAGCCTTTCTATAGTTACGGTCCTGACGGCTACTCTTCCGTGGATGTTGACGGTCGCCTCGCTGGTGATCGTTAGCAAGTCTTGCATAAGCTCGAGCACGGCAACTATCCCAGCATAAGTGTGTGTGATGCTGTCTTGGAGACCGTTCTTGGGTGCCAGAGACGACAGGTTTCGGCGCCCCGGAGCAAGTACACACTGCTAAGAGGGATATGTACTTCTCGAGAGGCGTAGATGTACTCTCCTTCTTTTCTGTACTTGCGATTATCCATAAGAACCAAGACAGAAGACGGGAAATTATCCATTATGGCACTCTCACTGTGTACACGAACAACCCAACCCCCCCCCCCCCCCCCCCCTCCTATACGCCCACAGCCAATGCCATCCAATGCAAACACAGCAGTCTTCCTCGCTGCTGCTTCTTGACCTAGGTTCCGGGAAATAAGGAGCACTGTGCTCCCGATAGTAGTAGTAGCTCATCACCGAGGCCTGTCTCCATGCCGACCGTATGGAGAGAATCCGTGGATCCCCACGTTCATTGCGGCCATGGCCCTTGCAAGTTCGGCAAAGGCAGGCAGTGAGAAGTAAGCAGGTGTCCGGTACCCTGTTCATTCCAATACGCTCTACTGCGATCCCCTTTTCAGTCTGGATGTGGAAGGCACAGTTTTTCTGGGTCGTCTCCGGAAGGTGCGTGTGTCTGGACTTCCGTAGAATCTGGCCTAGACCTTCCCCAAGAGCTCTCCGGTGTGGTGGACCTTCCCAATCTACCCAGTTGTATCAATGCGTTCGATTCCATGTCTAGAAGGAACACCGACTACTTCCATATGCGTCTGCATTATCCGGAGACACTTGGAAGTAGCGTTGCTGCCCATCTGGAAGGAACATCCCCCAGTCCCCAAAGATGTAAGATACAAAGAACTCCTCCCCCGGCCTCTACCAGCTCTGGTCCATCTTGTCCCCTTTTCTCTGTCGTGTTCATATCCGTCTTCTTAGTCTTCATTCATCCCCAGTCTCATTGTTGACCTGGTTTTCTGTCGTTCAAGCCTACCAGGCGTTCTGCTTCCTCTCTTTTTTTCTTGATCCCATGGCTGTCTTCGCCTTACTTCGTCTCGCGCCGAGCTTACATGCCCGTCCGTCGTCCAACTCCCACCCACCTTGGTCTGTCTTAAGCCTCTGGTTCCATCGTCGCCTCAGTATCTCACCTGTCTGCCCTTTCCTGGTCTCACAAAGTGCTCCATTCAACATTCGCATGGAATTGCAGTGCTCCACTTGGAGCCTGTCGTTTTGGAAGTGGACTCCCAATACTTCGGCACTGCATGTGGTGAACGAACGGCTCTAACATCGCCCGTACATGCATCTCCTTCATCTCAGAAAACCCAGAAGCCAGTTTGTTCTCGAAAGGTCCCGGCTCAGCGGTTGAATCATTCTCATCACGGATGTCGATGCTACCAATATCAAAAGGTGGGTTCCCCCTGTCTACGCTTGGTGACTATGTCAAAGGCTCTATGATGTTGGACCTAGTCCTTGGAGTGATTAGTTTAGCAGCGACGTCTGAGAGGACGGTATGGAGCGGTTCACTAGAGCATATCGTAAGCGTTCGCTAGATAAGCTAGAGGGTCCGAGGTTCTCCTCGAATGGCGGTGAGAGTGAGTACTACCGCCTCTCCGATTACTGGGATAGCGTAGACAGCTCTATAGACCTAAAGCTTCTATACCTGACGGAAAGGCCCAAGTTCCCAGTGCGGAGCGCTTGAGGTAGTGTCTTGGGAGAGAAATCAAGTATGCTGCCAAAAGGACACTAACAACACTCCATGTAGTAAAGTCTTCTATAAGATTCGAGGACCACATTGTGAAAATCGGTAGAAGAATGAGGCGGCTGGGAATAAGGCTTTAGTATAGAAGAGTTATGTTGATGGCCTTAGGCCACATTGGTCACGTGTTTCAGCCAGCCCACACACACACAGCTCACTTTCCTGTGCATTAGCTAGCTAGCTTATCATCATCATCACCTTGGTTCTCTCGGCTTCTTGTACCACATTCCTCGTGCCTCAACAAGTTATAACAAGCAACTCTCATCCGCCTCAATCGCGATGATATAGAAGGATAAAATTGGCGAAGACGAGTACATCGATCCAAACGACCCACAATTTAACCCAAAGCTCAAGGATCTGGGTCAAATTGTGGGTCGTCCGCATAAGGGGCCCGTTTTTCTAGGAAGCGGGGACCGTCCCCGCGTGTTATAGTGTCAAGTGCTGACTAAGGACAGAGGACAGTCAGGGAAGTGTTGAGGAAGAAGAAGCCATATCGAGTCACATCGAGCCACATTCGTGCTATTTCTGCCCAGGTCATTCATGCCGTTGCCTACCTGCATAGTGAGGGGATCATTGACGGAGATGAGTGCTGATGTGCATTCAC
Source organism: Geosmithia morbida (assembly GCF_012550715.1). Classification (NCBI taxonomy): domain Eukaryota; kingdom Fungi; phylum Ascomycota; class Sordariomycetes; order Hypocreales; family Bionectriaceae; genus Geosmithia; species Geosmithia morbida. Next base: position 323,493 of record NW_023336203.1, read on the forward strand.
ACTCGATATCCTGCCACGCAGCTCACTTGATCAGATATAGATCTCCATCTCGACAATGTCTCTGAGATTTCCGGAAGAATCCTGCCTCTAGATCGAAGAAGAACTTCTAGAGAAGTACGGAGAGCCAGATCTAGAATTACCAGCCTAGACCTTTCACAATAAGCCAGCCCCGCCGAGCGTCTCCCACCACGCCACGCTGCCTGTCTGGTTTCCCACGGAGAGGTTCGACAACCTCAGCTTGGCCGATACGCACATATTCCTCTCGGAGTTTGGCGAGTCGTACCGCCCTGCGCAGAAGACGAGGCTCGGAGTTATCACAACCCCTCCTGTCCTTCATGCGAAATTCCTTCACTTCTTTCATCCACTCTCCAACGTGTCTGACAGAAGTACTGGTACATCATCCACCCTGTCGTCTCACTTCGTGGTATCTGTGGTGTGGGTGCTGGCAGCACTACTGTTGCGTCCCAAGAAGGAGGGAAGGACGGCGAAAGGTCAAGGAGGCCCCTAACCTCCTTCCCACACAACCATAGAAGAGACACCTGATATGGAGAGCGGGGGTGGAAAGAGCCGCCTTGTGTACGCCTACTGTTGGTGATCTGTCGATTCTGGGGAATGCCAATCTGGGACAGAGCGACGTACCTGGGTGAGGCCCTGGGCTCGTTCTGGGGAGGAACGAGCCTTCTTCGATAGAATCCCGTAACCACGAATGACCAAGTCTATGCTCTTCACCTCTTTTCCACTCGCTAGCAAACCGGATTTTCAACTCCAGAGGATCCCGTCAGGTCAAACCACTCCGCTCAGCCACCACCCCCAAGACTCCGTAAAGGTGTTTAGCCATGGACGAGCCAACCGCTGACCAAGATGCGGTGCCCGCCGCTACCCTACAAGAAGCAAGCGGTGGTCTGGACGATGATGGCACGCTTCATGCACAAGACCCTTTGCCCCAGAAGTTCTCATTTGATGGTCCTACCGACGAATATCCCAGAGCACCCCATGTGGAAACTGGCAGCGTGCCAAAGACTGATGCCTACCGTCGCTACCCCAGAATCTCTCGGCCAGTCGAGCTCATGCGTGAGTCTTACGATGTCGTCGTCATCGGCACAGGCTACGGTAGTTCCGTAGCCGCCAGTCGTATGGCCCGTGGCCGCCAAAACGTCTGCGTCTTAGAGCGTGGCAAGGAACGGTGGCCAGGAGAGTTCCCGGAGACGTTCCTCGACGCTATCGGCGAAGTCCGCCTCAGCGGTGAGTTTGCCCCGAGTGACCGGGGGGGTATGCCAAAAACCCTCGTCGGGTCTGGGAATCCCTCTGGCCTGTACCATTTCGCCTTGGGGAAAGGTCAGAATGTCTGCATGGCCAACGGCCTCGGCGGGACAAGTCTCATCAATGCCAATGTCTATCTGGAGGCGGCACCCGCTGTCTTGGACATGCCTATGTGGCCTACCGAGTTGAGAGGCATCGAGGCTTGGAGAAAATGTAGGTTTTCCGTCTTCTACGATGATGCGGAGTTACGTTGTGCATCCTCGGATATGCCTCCTTATCGGAGGCCCTCACCTTTTCCTCATTGCAAAGAACTGAGTATACGTAGACTACGATCGGGCCGGTGACGTTCTCGAGCCGGTGGAGTACCCTACGACGTTCCCGGAGCTTCGCAAGCTCAGGCTATTCGAGAGGCAAGCCGCGCTTGTCGGGCATGAAGACAAGTTCTACCGAGTGAAGCAAACGACCCGCTTTCACGATGGTCCCAACAGCACTGGTGTCTCCATGAGGGCATCGACCTTGTCAGGAATGGATGCCACCGGTATCAATGACGGGAGTAAGTCGACAACTCTTGTGAACTACCTGAGCGATGCCTGGAACTGGGGTGCCGAGATGTTTTGTGGCTGCGAAGTTCGCTATGTGACCGAAGCTCCTGGTCGGGAAGGATACATTGTCCATTTCGCATGGTACGGCGGTAATCGAAAACAATTCCCCAGCTTCTATGACGATTTGATGTGGGTTCATGCCAAGGAGCTTGTTTTCTTCGGCGCGGGCAGTATCGGAACAACCGAGATCCTGCTTCGGAGCAAGCAAGTCGGACTGGACATCAGTGACGAGGTGGGAACAGAGATGAGCGGCAATGGTGATATGATTGGATTCGGGTAAGGGTTATGCAATGCCGAAGTCGAATCCAACCGCATGATCCCGTAATGGATCCATACAGCTAACCTGCTTCCTATTCAGGTACAACACCGACTACGAAGCAAACTGCGTGGCGCGTCGTGTCAGCAAGAACTCGCCCAACCCAGTTGGCCCGTGCATTACGTCGGTCCTCGATATGCGCGATACCGAAAACCCATTCGAAGGGTTTGTAGTGGAGGATGCGTCAGTTCCTTATGCCCTCAGGTTCCTGCTTTCTCCCACCTTTGAGGCCTTGCCGGACCCCACGCAGCCCGTCTACAGTTTTGTCAGAGCAGCTCAGAAGTTTGCCTCCAGGGTCTCTGGTCTGATTCTTGGGCCGTACTTTTCGCAAGGGAGCATCGCCAAAACGGCTATTTACCTCGTCATGTCCCACGACAGTAAGTGCCGGCATATTTCATTTGGGTACGGCCTCTCATACTCCGCGCAGGTAGCCAAGGACGCCTCATTCTCAAGAGCGACCAGCCTGTTCTTACATACTCTGGTGTCGGACGATCGGCATCTGTTAGGCGCATCCACGAGTTCCTGGAAAGGCTGACTGCTGTGGTTGGCGGTAATTTCATTGCTAACCCGCTATGGACCTCTCTGGGCTCTCAAGAGATCACCGTTCACCCAATGTAAGGCCTTGGAAATCCTGCCTGATTATGGGCTAACGTTTGATGTAGCGGTGGTGCCCGCATCAGTCCTGATGGCACGGGACGAGGCGGGGTGGTGAACCACATCGGTGAGCTTTTTATCGGTAGTGGGGAGGAGACACACTCAGGCTTGGTGGTTTGCGACGGATCCATGGTTCCGGCTGCCTTGGGTGTCAATCCCTTTGCTACCATAGCAGCCCTTGCCGAACGCTCAGCTGAGCTGGTCGCGGAGAAGAACGGCATCGCCATAGACTATGCTACGCCCAACGGTAAGTAGCGTCTACCCTTGGCAAGTCTTCTCAATAGCTGATACCAGCAAGGCATATTGGACCTATATAAGCAACCTGCGTATACGGTTCCCAGAGATGCCGCCAGTGATGCTCTCGCAGTCAAGATCGCCGCATGTGCGGAAAGCAAGAGTGCTGGGATCTCCTTCTCTGAGATTATGACTGGGTTTATCCATATCGGACCGGACCTTGGAGACTTTGGGGCAGCTACTCAACTTGCACGTCGCCAAGAAGAGTCTGCACGCGTTGTCCTCACTATCCGGTCTTGGGATACGCTGAACCGTATGTCTTTCATGCAATCTTCACGACATGACCGAGAAAATCACCTGACATATCGTACCAGTCATCAACAGTCATCTTCACCAAGCCAACATTACAGGCACGTTTACTTCAGCCTCCCTTGGCGCAACATTCCTGGTCCATCGGGGGACATTTCAGCTGTTCAGCCAGGATCCACGCCAGCCGGAGACGACAAATCTACTGTACAGCTTCGACATGGTGTCTCCGAGCGGCCGAAAGATGCATTTTGATGGTTACAAGGCAGTCAATTCAGGAAGCTTCCTGAACCCGCTCCAAATATGGCGGCAGACGACCACCATGTATGTCACCCTGACTAAGGATGGGAAGCAGGTGGTTGGTCGAGGTACCATGTACTTGTCCGTGCCAGACTTTTTCAAGGAGATGCAGACATTGGTAGCAGATGGCCCTTCAACATGGTCAAGAATCGGCTCGCTGCTCAGGTTCTTCACTTACTTTTCCAAGAGACTGAAGGATCCCTTTCTGTCAACACTGGGCCGTACGCAATGGCCAGATGACGATGTCAACGCATCGTACAGGGTCACGACGCCTGCAGATGTGGTAAGCCTGGTTGCAACCGATGGTGTACCGACAACCATGGCTGTGTGGAATCCTCTCCTGGGAGGGAAGGAGGTGCAGGAAGCCGCGCCCCAGATTCTCTTTGTACCTGGGGCAGCAGTCGACCACAACATATACTGTCTTCCTACGATTGAGAAGAATGCAATCAACTTCTTCCGCGAAGCCGGCTACCGAGTGTACTGCATCACACACCGAGTCGGCCGTACGCCAGTAGCGAAGAATGGATACACGCCGTTCGACGTGCGTCTGGACATCTTGGCTGCGTTGACGTATATCCGCAAGGCGGGGAATGCCTGCTCCTCGGGAGAGGCGCGGAAGATTTATGTCGTCGCACACTGCGTGGGATCCCTTGGCCTGGCGTGTGGACTTCTGGATGGCACGATCCCGGGGCTCTGGATACGAGGTGTCACGTCGTCGGCCGTCTTCATGAACCCGAGATTTGGCAAGATGAATCATCTGATGTCTCTGATTCCGGATTGTCTTTCTCAAATCCTGCTCAGGCCATGGTGGGATTGTACGAGCAGCCCAAACGACACGACTATACAAAGGATCGCGAACCAGGTTCTCCGGTTCTACCCAGTGGCCAGGGCCCGCGAAACTTGCCGGTCAAATGTCTGTCACCGGTCGGACCTTGTTTACGGACAGTGAGTGCCTACTGCAACGTGGTCTAGATGCTACACGCGGCGATTCACGCAGCGATTGATGAAGAAAAAAAGAAGGAAGCAGAGCTGACAAGGATGTCTTGTAGCCTCTGGATCCACGCGAACATTAATGAGGAGACACACAGACACCTGGATCTCATCATGGGAGGGACGACACTGGATACGATTGCCTGGCTCGCTAAGGCAGGTCATGCCGAGCAGGTCCAGACCAACGCGCCAGACTCTACCAACCTCGTGACGCCTAATAATCTGCGGCGACTGGCGGGGATTCCCATGCTGTTTGTGGCGGGATCCAAGAACACTGTTTTCCTCCCCGAAAATACCGACACGACTTACACGATGCTCTGCAGTGTCCATGGAAAACAATGGTATCAACGCGAGATATTCAATGGAAGGGGTCATCTCGACGTTTGGATGGGGGCTACGTCGTATATAGATGTGTATCCGAGGGTACTGCAACATGTCGAGTCGATGGCGAAGGATGAGTGCTGATGGCTTTGATGTTATCCTTATTTCCTCATCACTTGAGGCGTCTTATACAATGGCAGTCTTTCCTATTGGCTTTCCTTGTTATCTTTACATGTCTACATCTCTATGACGCAAGGGGGGGTATTTTTTTTCTTTCTTTTCTTTCTTTTCTTCCTGTATGGTTATCTACGTTGACGGGGGGTATCAGAGGGGCGACGATTGCTGTCTCACATGGTCATGGCCTGCACATGTGTGTATATATGCATGTATCAATGAAACAAGTTGTCGGAATTTGTGTGTGTGTGTGTGTGTAAGATGATTTAATACTCAGGAGTATGAGAGATTACAAGCGGAGAAATAAGCCATCGGTTCCATTGATGGGATAATCATTTACCCCGACATGGGGTGGGCGGGCTCACCAACTGATATGCTCGCACATTAGACGCCACGGTCAGCCATGCATGAGATTTGCATCTCTCTTTCGAGTAGCAATCACGGTATCAAAGCGAAACCGAGCTTTCCTCGAGTATCAGATGGGGCTGCGGTGATGCCGACTCCAGTTTCCACGTCAGGTCGTCTCACCCCCGGACAATCCCCATATTGCTCCACCATCACGTAGGCGGCTTGTCCACTTCCCCGCAGCCGAGTGGGGTTTTTGAATGTGGTCCTCCCTCTCCTCAGGCGGGTATGAGGTTGGGGATAGTCTGGGGTGATGTGATGGGTCGGCGATACATGCGACGGGGACTTGCGGCGGGACACATTGAACGACTTGTTTGGAGGGTCAGATGACGCTGTCAGAAAGTGGCATTCTATTGCAATGAATGTGACGAGTAATGTGCGCTTGATAGATGATGATGATGACGATGATGATATTGAAGCCTTGAGAGATGGGAGAGAAGAAGGCTTATCGCCTAGGCCCCGAGTCCTTGTCCGCCGACAGGGACAGCATGAAGGCTCAACTTGTTTCTCGGGGCCGACCCAGATGAGGATAAGGGCTTCGATGATGTCTCCGGGCTAGCATTTGCGGAACGGGCCATTGGACCATCTCATTGAGGGGTCGGCAGTTTCACCGAAGCAAGGATATGCGAATGAGAGACAAGGTTCCGACGGACAAGGATGGGGGGTCATAAAAAAAATCCAATTGGATTTCCCCCGCCCTTCCGAATACGTCGTGAGTCTGGGATCTCCACGCTCCCCCACACTACACCGTGCTATGCCCGGACCCCACGGTGCAAGGGTTGCGGGGTGCACGGGGCACGGGGCACGGTGCACGGTGCACAGTCAAAGAGTGCGTGGGTCGGTGATGGAAGAGTGTAGGGGGAGCTACGTCGAGGCGGGAGGTTCGAAGGTGAAGAGGGACTGGACCGTGAGGAGGTTTTGACGAGGCGGCATGGCCGTGTGGGTTGTCGTCCCCCACGTGCAATTATAAAAAAGTAGTTGTAAGAAGCTGGCCGTCACATTCTTGACTTTCCCACTCTCTATTGATTCACAGACAGAGCTGTATCTTTAACATATATACATACATATATATATATATATATATATATATATATATATATATCAAACGTCATTCATCTCTCCCCCCTCCTTCCTCTTCTTCCCCTTCTTCTTTCCATCTATCAACCATGGCGAAGAAAGACACGACGACGGCGCCGGCCGAGCTCCCGTCAGACCTGATGAAGGCGACCCGACTCAAAGAAGAAGAGGAGGATGCGGGACGGGTGTCGACGACGGAGAAGGCAGAAGTCGTCATACCCGCCCCCACGACCGGCAAGGTCGACCCGGAAGCGTGGGCCAGCCACTTCGAGTCTATGGACGAGGACACGCGGCGGGGTGCGGAGCGTCGGCTCCTCCGCAAGGTCGACGGCCGCCTGCTCCCGATGCTGATCATCATGTACCTGCTCAACTTCCTGGACCGATCGAACCTGGCGCAGTCGCGGCAGGGCTCTCTGGAGGCGGACCTGGGGATGACGGGGACCGACTTCAACCTGGCCACGTCCATCTTCTTCGTGGGCTACCTTCTCATGCAGCTGCCTTCGAACCTGCTGCTGACCAAGGTGAGGCCGTCGCTCTACCTGAGCGCCACGTGCTGCCTGTGGGGGGTGGTGTCGACGTGCAACGCCGCCACCCGCAACTTCGGGCAGCTCATCGCTGTTCGCTTCTTCCTGGGCTTCGTGGAGGCCCCCTTCTTCCCGGGGGCCATCTTCCTCATGAGCTCGTGGTATAACCGCGCCGAGCTGACGAGGCGCATCGCCTGGCTCTACTCCGGGAACGCGCTGGCAAACATGTTTGGCGGGCTGCTGGGGGCTGCTATCCTCGGAAACCTGGATGGGGATATGGGCCTCGCTAGCTGGAGGTGGCTCTTTATCATCGTACGTCTCGTTTCTTATCTTTTGGGGGTTATTTTTTCTGGTTTTGTTGTCAAAAGTACAGCAACGCTATACGATAATGGAGAGACTGGGATTGAGAAAATGGGACTGAAAGGAGAGAGAGAGAGAGTGTGTGTGTGTGTGTAGCTGACCATTGTGTAGGAGGGTGTCGTCGCCATCGCCTTTGCCATGGTCACCGCCGTCGTCCTCCCCGACTACCCACACACGACGAGGTGGCTGAGCACGGAAGAAAAGGCCCTGGCCGCCTGGCGTCTGCTCCGAGACGTCAACGAGGTCGACGAGTACGACGGGAACCTGTCCGTCTGGCAAGGCACTCTGCTCGCCCTCAAGGACTACCGTCTCTACCTGTTTGTTCTACTGCAGCACGTCAGTCTGCTGTCCCAGAGCTTCCAGTACTTCTTTCCTAGTATCCTGGGAACTTTGGGGTACGGCAAGGTCAACACTCTCTGGCTCACGGCTCCAGTCTGGGTACGTTTTCTCATCCTCGCTCCGCTCGCCCGTCCTCCTCCTGCGATTCTTGTTTTTGTTTTTTTTTTTCGATTAAAAAAAATCCTCATTCGCTCGCATGTCCCCTTTGAATTGTCCGAGGCGCCCGTCCTGCTTCTCATATCGGCTCTCTGAGCCGTCTCCGATGTCGTCATCTGACACTCTACAGTTCTCCATGTTTCTCGTCTCCGTCGTCGTGACACTCACATCAGCCAAGACGGCAGACCGATCCCTCCACATAATAGGACTCATGATCCTGTCCGCCGTGGGCAATGCCATTTGCGCCGGCTCATCTTCGATCGGAGCTCGATTCTTTGCCATGTTTCTCATGCCGATGGGTGCAGTGTCAGCCTGTAAGTTATGTCCGCATCTTTGACATTCTCTCGTCATCCTTGCCATATCATATATCAATCCTCCTCCAAGATCGAACAGAGAGAAAGAGAGAGAAGAGGGAAAGAAGAGAAGGGGGAGAAAAAAAAAGAGGCTGACGCGGAGAATAGACCAAATCATCCTCTCCTGGGTGGCAAACTCCTTCCCACGTCCCCTGGCGAAACGCTCCGCGGCCATCGCCATCTGCAACATGGTGGGCAACACGGCCACCATCTACGGATCGTACATGTACGCCGAATCCACGGCCCCGCAGTACCGTCCGGGCGGCAGCGCCGACGCCGCCATCTGCGTGTGCGTTGCCGCCCTGGCCCTGGCCCTGCGATACCTGCACAAGTGGGAGAATAGGAAGCTCGAGAGGGCCGAGGACGAGCTGCGGGGGCAGACCGGTCCAGTGGGGGAGCCTGCCGTTGCTGCCGGGAAGGATAGGAGGGCTATCGGTTTCCGTTATGTCTATTAGCTTCCTTTTGCTTCCTCGCCTCTTTGGTCCTCTTTCATTCTTGCTCTCTTTTTCCTGTCCGAGTACCGGGTTTGAGGCTCCGGTCCCGGACCGGAATAACCATTGCACGGCGTTTGGTCGGTGTTTGTGCAGACAGAAAAAAAAATCGAAAGAGAAAAAAAAAGGAGAGAGAGCAGAGAATATTATATTGACGCCGAGGTATCATCAAAGAAGAGCTATGCTATTATATACTAGTACTTTGTAGCGCAGAAAGAAGCACTACTCTTCGTCGGAGTTGTACAGCGGTCTCATCTCATGCGGTCTGCCATTACGGGCACCGCCAGACCAGAGCGACAGGAAGATGGAGGTAGAGCTGCCCTTGATGGAGAGGGGGAGGGTGCCGCCGGCTGAGCCGAAGGATGCGCCGCCGCGAGTCTTGCTGGGTAGACAGCAGCAGATGAGGCGGTACAGGGCGGGGCGGAGGACCAGCCAGGACTTGACGGCGATGCGAGCTAGCCTCGAGCGCAGGGGGCGGCAGTGATCCCAGGCGAAGAGGGCGACGCAGGTGGCGCCCATGTTGGAGAGCCACCCGAGCCAGGAGAGGACCACGCCGAAGACGTCGGGTAGGGAGGGGTTGCCCCTGTCGCGGCTGATCCTGACGGTCTGGCCGAGGACGTTGCCGTCGGAATCGAGGGCCACGGCGCGCAGGTACTCGGGCATGGAGGAGGAGAGGTCGAACGAGACCTCGAAGCGGCCGTCGCGCGGCTCGACGGCCAGGTCGGCCCAGGGGCCGGACCCGACGCCCGCCCAGTCGGCGCCCTGGAGGGCCCAGCTGGCCACCTCGGTGGCGCCGTTCCAGCTGACATAGAGGCGGGCCTCGGAGGGGTCGAGCACGGCGTCTGGGCGCCTGACGGGGCGGCCGGTCCAGTGGCCCTTGGTGACGCGGTAGCTGCCCACCGACCCGAAGGGGAACATGATGCTCGGGGCCAGGCGGACGTCGCACAGCACCTCGCTCGAGTTGGTGTCGAACTCGGTGAAGGCAGGGATGAAGCCGAAGTCGACGACCATGGAACGGCCGCCGTCCCACATCTGCGCCGAGCCCTGCGAGTCGGCGTGCTTCGGGTGGCGGGGGTCGTGGACCTCGTGCAGCAGCTCGGCCGTCAGCCTCTCCTGGTCGAGCCGGATGACCAGGCCGCGGCTATAGCCGTGCGGGGGAGCGGGCCCGCTGCGCTCGGCCTTGGCGTTGTCGAACATGGAGAGCACGTCGTCGTCATCGATGCGGATGTGGTGCTGGTAGGCGAAGTCGGTGGCGCGGCCGCCCGACAGATCGGCGAACATGTTGCCGCGGCCGCCGAGGGTCCACAGCGTGGTGCCGTTTGGGTGGACGCAGTGCACCGTCTGGGTGTGGCGCCCCGAGACGAGGTAGTTGCCGCGGACGTCCTTGTCCATGCTGTTGATGTGGAAGTAGTCGAAGCCGAGCTCGGGGGCGAGGCCGGTGTCGCGGTTTGCGTAGTATCGGATCGTGTCCTCGAGGGGCACGTGCTGGCTGGCGCGCCACTCGAAGAGCAGCTCGCCCGTCTCGATGTCGACCTCTTGGAAGATGCTGTCCATGATCCAGCCCTGGGCTGGCCCGCCGATGGAGCTCAGGTCCCAGGGCCGCGGGGCGTAGGCCGTCAGCAGTACCGTGTCGTCGCGCGTGATGCGAAAGTCGTGCAGGTCGTCCATCATGCCCTCGCCCACCGCCGACACGGTGCGGAAGACGTTGTAGTTCTCGTCCAGCATGTAGTGCTCCCCGCGGCCGAAGCCCATGGTGATGCCCTCGATGTCCTTCCAGTACGTCAGATAGCGCTTCCCCCTGTACGTCTGTGACGCGAGGTCCGAGGCTGCGCCGATGCTCAGCGCCCCTGACCACACCAGGTTACCGCGCCCATCAACGACCAGCGGTCCCGGCGTGTCGACCAGTCGGCCCTTGGGCGTCATGAGGTAGTATCCGTCCATGCAACGCTCGTCCCACTGCAGGAAGTCGAGTCGCGGTACGGTGCCTCGGAAGGATCGAAACCCCTTGGTCGGGTACCAGCCGTACCAGCCCCAGTCGTATAGGTGCCGGGAGTTGAATGCGCTGACGATGTTGCTGCTGCTGCTGCTGCTGCTGCTGCTAGCGCTGGCGAGGTCGAGGACCGTGGCGGCCACGGCCACCGGCAGCGGCAACAGCCTCATTGTCGCTTTCGGTTTCTCTTGTCTGCGTCTTGCAGAAACCGGCCGCTATCGCTCAATCTCGTCGTCGTGATGGGAGGGGAGGGAGACACGCTGGTCATGTGTCGTCGATAAGAAGCGAGGCGATGCGAGGAGAAGGGAGTATTACTCATCCCACTGTGAGTATTCCTAATTTTATGTGGGAGTTGGAACTGGTCTGCTTGTGAGTTGGTAGTCCAAATTATCGTAATCGTGCCTGCAAAACAGGAAGGGGTGGGGGGGCAGATAGAGAGAGGGAGAGGGAGAGAGAGAGAGCAAGGAAGGAAAAGAAGAAGAAAAGAGCCAACTATTCAAAGAACTCGTGTACAAGCAGGGGAAAAGAAAGGCGAACATATAGAGACCCTTGATCGGGAATGTCGCGGGTCACTGTCGCGGGTATGATCGAGAGCATTACCATTACGTATGCTCTCCTTGGTGCATATAACAATAATAGTCTTAGGACTTGACCTCAACTTTGGAGAGGGGGGAGGAGGGGGTTCCTTTTTTATCTGTACCTGTACGGAGCAATACGGTAAGTTCTATTCCAGTCTCTCCTAGACTCTATTACAGGAGGCTGACGAGAATTTAAAAGAAAATTAAGAGAAAAGCGTGATGCTAACAGTAAGATTCTTCCGCTACAAGGGCATGTATTGAGGATGTACAAGTAGTGGATGTGGTCTCGTGCTTCTTGACGGGCAGTCCGCTATGGCCTCGTAGCACCACTGGCCCGCAGTGATGATGTGCGTGAAGCTATTCGTGATGACTGACTTGGTGTCTCGATGTCTAGCCGAGTACGGAGTAGCTGAGGTTTTGAGGTTTTCTCACTCGGTAATAACAACGCTTAGTGGCGTGTGTGCGGGTCCCGGAAGATTGAACCTCCGGGTCCCGGATACACAGTCCCACGTAAGTCCGATGCTTACGGGAAGCTGGATGCATTGTACAGATTACCGATAGCGGGTTTAGGTCATTATCCGGGTGTTCTTCCATGGACCAGGGGCTCTGCTAGTTCGTAATGTCTGAAGGGCGGAAGGCTTAGTGATGGATGAGAACCACTCCTCTCAACAGAGAGTTACGCCTACGCACATGCATATGATTGCGGCCACGTGTGAGTGTGTCCTCTACTCGTACGAGTACGTACGGTGACATGTGTTTGTGGAGTATACTTCTAGAGTAATACTTACAGGATCCTAGACCTGTGGCTATTCTTACTCGTATACAGATCTGTACGAGCATAGAGGGGAGAGTACTATATAGGTACCTGTGCCATGTGCCTGTCCAACCTCGTGACCTGTCTTGACAGTTGCCATGTGGAACAGCCTCTGAGTCTGAGCAGGGGAGATTTTGACGCTAAAAGTACCGGGGTATATCCGAATGATAGTGAGGGTCCGTAATCCCCCACGTCTTCTTCTCTGGTCCCCACCACCCCCCCCCCCCCCCCCCCCCGGCTCTCCGTTTTACTCGTACCTGTTACTCGTACAAGTCGCGCTCCTCGGAGTCCTCGCGCTTCTCGTACGTCCCGACGATACCGTAAGAACGCTCTGCATCTTACCTCCCCGGCCAATCGCCATTCTCCTTTAACATGTTGGGTCCTTTTCCTTTCCTTGCCTTTGCAAGCCGCTGAGTCAGACAGGACCGTGGATTTTTTTTTGGCAGGAGCGGGGCCCGGAGCATCACCTGCAGACAAGGGGGGCCAAGCGTTCTTCAACTGCTCGTACATGTGCTAGTACCATTATATCATTTCTATCTCGCTCTGTATGCGTAAAATGGATGCGGGTATCGTATAATGCCAAGTAGTTGTATAAAAGCAACAAAAAAAAGAGAGAAGAGAAAAAGAGAGATTGGGGCAGAGCACGAATCCAAACGGGCGAGGGAGTGGGAATGAAACATCACTTGATCCGCGGTCCCTTGACCCTGAGCCCATTGCCCGCACTAGCCCACACGCTCTCCGACACCTTTGTGGGAATCTTGCGGCCACGTAGTCTCTGATCGATCAGCCACATGCCCACGATGAACTCAGCCCGTCCCAGAGCCCCCTTACCCTCGTGGTCGACGAGGTTCCACACCTCCGCGAGCTCGTCCTCGGGCAGCCTGCACCGTCGCCAGATGTCCCGCACCACCACGTTCGCCACGTACTCGTCGTAGCTGTACGCGCCGCCCCTGACGAGCGACGGGAGGAGCAGGGCGCCGCGGTTCGACGCCCAGACAGCCTCGTAGCGTTTTCGCTGGCGGGGTCGTATCTCGTCGCGCCATCTGCTGCGGGATCCCTCGTGGTGGGCGTGCTTGTTGCTCCGGAGGATGGACCGCTTGTGGTGATGGTGGTGATGGTGACCATCATCATCGTCGTCTGCTGCCGTGGCGGATGTTGGGCCGCGCAGCGTCTGGCGCAGGTGCGGGGTCCTGGTGCGCGGCGGCGGGGAGGGCGGCTGCGATGACCCCGTGTCGGAGGGCGATAGGCGAGCTGCCAGGGACCCGGCAACGATGGCGCTCGTCATCGAGTTGAGGTCTAATCTCTTGCTCGACACGGCCGAAGGCTGCTGCAGAACGGCTGCCATGGCCCGACGGGGCGGTGAGGTTGTCCGTACGGAGCCGCGGGCGGGGGACGGGGAGGGCGGTGGTAGGTCCGGCTCTGGTGATGTAGGTGCCGAGACAAACACGTCGTTGCCCGTGTCGCTCTCCATCGTGGCCGTCCGCCGAGGTAGCGGCGGCGGTGCCGACGACGCTTCCGTGGGTGTGGGTTTCCTCTTGACTGCCCCTGATGTCGAGCCGGTCTGCCGTGGCTTTGGCGGCATCGGTGGCTGCTGCTGCTTCTGCTGCTGCTTCTGCTGCTGCTGCTGTACTGTACTTTGTTTGGGTGTGTCCTTCTTTTGCGGATCACCTCTGTCTTGGCCTGGTAGTTGGCTCGACGGCCGACTGACTGTTCGGATGTGCTGCGGAGGGAGGTGCGGTTTGTTCCGTCCAGGTGAAGGCGACGTCGCCGTCGGTGTTGCTGGTGCGGATTTAATGCTGCTCTGGCCTGTGGTAGAAGATCCCATCGGCCGGGGGCTGACAGGTTGCAGAGCCGACTTGTCTGCTGTGGCAGAAGGATCCTGCATCAGCCTTTGTAGAGGTGGAGGCCCGGGCTGCTCGTTTTTCTGCTTCTGATCGCCGGCTGCGGTTCTGGCCAACGCCTTTGGCGCAGACTGTTGACTTGGCGTTGCTCCAGCTTGAGTCGGGGTCGTCGGGGCCCGTCTCGGCGACTTCGGTGCGCAAGGTTCTTTGGCTTCCACGGTCTTGTTTTCTGGTTTCCTTGGGATGCTCTTTGGCTTCGGTTTCGGTTTCTGTTGCTGTTCCTGCTGCTGTTCCTGCTGCGTGTCCGGGACAGCAGCCGTAACAGCCGGTTTAGGGGGCTTGGCCGGCCTGGCCGCCGCAGGAGATACGCTCCTGTTCCCAGGCGACTGCGGCATTTCGCTCTTATTCGCACGGCCGTCCGTCTCCCACATGGAGATGAGCGACCCGGCCGATGGGGATGGCACCGCACGATTTGCAGAGTTATCTGCGGCGGCGCTCATGACGCTGGTAGCATCGGGGCTGCGCCTGTTGTTGTTCGTCGTCGCTCGGGCGTTCGGGCTGGCGCTCCGACTCGCGGCGAGCGTAGCAGCGATGAAGCTGGTACTCTTGGGGTCGACGGTGGTCGGTGCAGCGGTCGTCTGCTGATACTGCAGATGGCCCAGCTGCTGGAGGCGCGTGGCCACGAGGTCGCTACCGTTCCCGTCCACTGAGAGGGCAGCAGACGAGGAGCTGCGGCCTCCGGTACTGTCGGCGCTGAGGGGCTGCGCCGGCTGCGGGAGCCATCTGGCTGTATTACCCGTGCTCGTGTCGGTCGACGGTTGCTTCTTGTGGAAGGCCAGCGAGGCGCCTTGGAGGGCGGCGACGGACGATGCCGGAGACGATGGCTGTTGCTGTTGCTGTTGAAAGGGACGAGACGGGGATCTGGCACCGTGATGAAGATGCATCGTCATCGTTGGTGCTGGTGAACAGGCAGAGTCATTGCTTTAGGGAGGAAGAGGAAAGGTTGGAAGGGAAGAGAGAGGATGTCTGGGACGAGCAAGTCTAGTACGGGGTTGAGCTAACGAGAGGAAAGGAAACGGGAGCAAAGAGAAGAGACGGCAGTTCTGATGTCCTTTTTCTAGACGGATGTCACAAGTTCTTCAATGCTTTCGCATGAAATTAAATGAACCACGTCACGCTCTCTCGTCGGATTGAACGGCAAAATGTGGGAAAAGGAACGCGGGACCCGAACCGGGAAGCTGTTAGGGAAGTGGAGCAGCAAGCGATGGGACTGGAACTGAACTGGAACTGGGACCGGAACTTGTCAAACTTGTCAAACCCACGAGCCTCAAACTGGCGGAGCTAGCGAATTGGCATCTAGTCCCTGTAAGGTACTGCTCGTACTCGAGTAATTACATATGCGGGTAATGCACCATAGTACGATGTAGTGTTCGTATATTCGTATAACTTCTCTATTCTACCCAGTTCTTCAATTTGGTTCATTCAAGGTAAGCAGCTTACACATACTCGCATACGTGACTGCACATGATCTTCATCCCAGTTAGTCAGCGGTCACCAGTCAGCGGTCACTAGTAGGCGGTCACTAGTGGGCGGTCACTAGTGGGCGGTCACTGATCACTAGCGGTCATTCTACCACGGCGCTCCTCCCATCAGTCTGTGACGTGTGATGCCTCAGGCAGGCAGTCGCTCCAAGCCCCGGGGGCTGGTAGAAATCCGGGGTTCATATCTAAGCACGTGTCACGGACACCTCCATCCTCATGCATACAGGATCGAATAACTGTGAGCGGCTGACACCTCTCACAATCCTACGAGAGCTCCTCTATTAACCGGTCTCCTCCGCATAGAGAAATAGGCCACCGCTCTCCTTGTCTACCCAGAATGTAAAGTTAGCCACAGACACTTTCGTCCTTGGACGGCTCATTCGGATCATTCATCAACAACGTTGCGGAGCAGTCTACCCAGCTTCTTTCTCCACACTCCGGTGGCCGTCTTTTTTTTTCTTTTTTCTTCCCAGCGCTTCGCTGGTCTTTTCAAAGGATTCCTCGGTTACATGGCGCCATCGCTGACATGGGCTCCAGCAGTTTTGCAGGACCCCAGCAGGGGCTACAGCAGCGACGGTTCTGAGCAATTCGCCATCGTTTTCCCGCCCACGAAAGAGCGAAAGTCGATAGTTCCACCAATCAGTTCTTTTTCGATATAGATAACAAGGCTATCTGCGATCTGGTGTCTATGCATAGCGGGAGCGAACACTGCAATATCGCCGAAGAAGAGCCAAGCCAGGAGAGCAGTGTTCGGCCACGCGATCCCTGAGACCAGCCGATATATGCGGGCTTTACATGACGAGATTAGGCCAAGATGGTCCGTTTCGAGTGTCGAGTATCATGAGCAATGGCCCGAGGGGACAGGACCATCAGGGCGACCTGCTATATCTGTACTGCAGAGGGAAACAGATGCCGTGGAGCC
Organism: Geosmithia morbida; assembly: GCF_012550715.1. Taxonomy (NCBI): domain Eukaryota; kingdom Fungi; phylum Ascomycota; class Sordariomycetes; order Hypocreales; family Bionectriaceae; genus Geosmithia; species Geosmithia morbida. The sequence continues at coordinate 340,041 of NW_023336203.1, forward strand.
AGGGAACTCATCGTCGTTCGGCGTATTTCGTAGACTAGAAAGCCACCACGGTTGCAAACCCCCCCCCCTCCCACGGTTACAGAACCCCTGCTCTCGATCGAGTGTTTTTCTGGGGCCTCCACAAGACTTCGATACAATCGCGGAGCCTCCGGGGTCAAGATGGTCCATAGAATGTAGAGCGTTGAACTATCGGAATTCTGCTCGGGATCTCTCTTGGGGAACCGTCTCGGAAGACTGACACTCTCGCTGTCACTGAAATATCGCGGTTCTTGGCACAAAGTCAAGGCCGGAGGCTTGTCCCATGTTTCTGAGAATACCAGTGGGGTCTTGGCTCTGGACGGTTCGCCGTTAGCATTCCGGTTCTATTGTGACGATCGCACAACGAGGTAAAGCGTTCGGGCCCAAGGTTGAAGGCTAGATCCTGCCCCTTGGCGGAGGTGGAGGGGGCTTATGTACGAATACTCGTAAATCTGGGGTCATGTTCAAAACAGGCACTTCGGTTTTCCCCCATTCCTAGAACACACGTACTGTCTTCACTTCCTAGCTGGCTGTCAATATACATTCAACGCACGGGGTAGTTAGTATGCATTGATCCAGTCCCCCAGGTACGCGGTTGCAACCATGGCACGCTGATTTTGCCTTGCCAACCTAAACCTGGCAGTGCACTCTGCCTGCCCTGTAGTCAGGCCTGAGCCGAACGCCAGCCGAGTTGTGGCCTTGAATGCAACGGCACAGAAGGTTGTTTCAGAATTGTATCTGCAACAAAGCAAACAATCCATATCGTAGGGTATCAGTTGATGCTGTGAGATCTCTTGACCCAGATTTGAACGTTTTCGCTGCTAAATTCCATAGCGTGACAGAATGAAATGGAGTTTGGCTTGGGAAAGGCACGTACTGGGTCGTGCTTTCCTGCTTGGAAAAAAACATGGTGCATGTTTATATTCCCTAATGGGTAAGACCCTTTTCAGTGAGGACGTGGATCCCTCTTCACTTCACTTGAAGCGCAGTCGCCCGATACTCGTGCAACGCAATGATGAAGAGCAGTTTATTTCTCTACGATCCCCTTCCATAATGACGTCCGAGACTCTAAAAGACAGCGCCGAAAATAATGACGCATCCTCCTCCAGAAGCAGTACTCGCCGCGTAGGCAAACGTGGTGGTAGGACAGCTTGCGACCAATGCAAGTTCCGTAAGATCAAGGTGCGAGCGAACCATGGGATCAACAACTGGCCTGCTCGACACTCGCAATTGACATATCCAACAGTGCAGCCTCTCCAATCCATGCACTAGCTGCGAACGCCAAGATCTGAGGTGCACGTACAACACGCCCAGGCGTAAGCGCGCCATAGGCAAGGGTGCCAGGATTCTCGAAATCAAGAAATCGCAGAAGCAGAGCGAGAGTGACGAGAGCCACATCTCGCCCGATAGCCGTGAACTCGCGAACTCCCGGAGCCCCGAACAGGGCCTTCACAGGCCGTTGCCCAGCTCGGCCTGCTCTGTCAGCGCTGGCAATCAGCTTCTCGAACCACCGGGTGGCTTCTCTCTCCAGGCCGGCACCGCCAACCCCCCTTCTGCAGCTATCTACATGCCCGGTGTGGTTCTAGAGAGCTCTACACACCGGCTGGCAGTGGACGACGAGTACTGGTTACCAAATATACCCCCAAACCAGCATCTCCCGTGTCCTGGAAATCATGATGATTTCGCATTCGGGGACGACGGCAGCACCGTGCCATGGGGGATGTACCCCGACAGCCTGCTTGAGCCTCCATGGCAGCCCCATACCGCTGAGCCGTACCAAGACTTCCCCGCTACTGACGAACATGACGAACAGTGGGAGCAGCGGCAGTCACGGCAATCGCCAGTTGGCGTCCCGGCGACTGATGCCCGGTTGATGGTTTCGGGAGCAGCCGGCGGCGAGCCCTCGATGCCGCCCTCGGTGTGGCCTTCATCCGTGACGGAGGAGAATCTCCTACCGTGGATAGACATCTTCTTCGCACGTCTCGGGTCAACTCTCCCAGTGCTGGATCAGCTATCCTGCTACCGGCGGATCATCCTCAAGGAGCACCGTTCCAATCCCCAGCTCGCCTCGCTGCTCCTCTCACTTTCTGCCGTGTCGTTGACACAGCCGGTCTGGATGCAGGAGCGTGAGTCGTCTTCGTCTCGGCGAAATCAGGCCAACCTGCTCATGATGGAAGCGGTCAGATTGCGGAGCACGCCCGACTTTGGAGAGAGTCCAACGCTGGACACTCTATTGACCAGCTTCTTCCTGTTCGCCTGTCTCTACGGTAGCAATCAACACAATGCCGCTTGGCTACGTTTGAAAGAGGCCGTGGACATTGCTGTAACCATGGGGCTCAACATAAGTGAGGGATATGATGGGCTCAGGGAGGACCAGAAGCTTCAGAGATTCAAAATCTACTTGATTCTAGTCATCACTGAAAGGTGCGTACATTTTCCCCAAAAGCACCGGATTTCACCATCCACTCCCCAATTCAGAGCTTCACCTTTCCTTCGGCCGTACATCGTCTGACAGCTTGCCATGTAGGAGCTACGCATTACAGCGGGACCACCCTATTGAGTTTGCCACGAGCCCATTATCCGCCCCGCGAGGCGTGGGTGCAGGATCATCAGCGGGTGTATCGCGAACAAGAAATCCAGCGGCGCGCAGGAAGCAGGCCTTGCCTATAAACGTGGAAACATTGCCCGATGAGGTGAAGGGGATAATGAAGATGTACACAATCTATGAATTAGTTGACGAGAATATCGCCGTCTGCTGGAGCCGCCAATGTGGTGTGTCAACGGGAACCTGCCACAAGTTCGACCGTCTGTGTGCAGTGTCGCGGCAGTCAAGTCTCCGCCATTACATGGAACTATCGAAAACTTGCGACGGAGTGCCAGACTCTCCTACAACCAGAAGGCATCGATTTTCGACGGGATATAACCGTCTCCAGGAAATCCAGCGGACAGATTACTTTGTATCGCATAGGTGGCTTGCCACCCGGCTATGGCTCATCAGCTTGTCTCACGGCCTGTTGGAGGCCGATTCCGAGTATCCGGAACTTAGCTTCGGCTACGCCATGAGTATAGCGGAAGACGCATTTGAGCTATGTCAAGGGTTCAGCCTAGACTCAATGGAAGCTCACGGTATCGGCTTAGTATGTTATGCTCTGTGCTGACGTTTCATAATGCCTACGCTAACTCGTGCTCGGAAATATCAAAAAAGATTGAAAAGATATACGACATTGGCTCTTCAGCAATCTGCGCGGCCAGACAGGATATTGAGGACAGAACGCAGCCAAATCCTTCCTTGGATGAGTCCCAAAAGCAGCGTTCTATCGACATTGCAAACAGATGCTTCTGTCTCTTGGCAGCGCTCAGGGGAGGCAGTCATCCGTATCTCGAGCGGTATGCTTCAGCATTTATCCAATTACCAGAATTGGGCCACGAGCTCGCTTCCATGCATCCCCGATTCGATCGTCTGTGGAAAATAGCTTTGGCGTCCTCCAGCTAGAAGCATGCATTTTACATACATACATCCATAGGATCATCTTTACAAGAGCACCTGATCATGCCCAACCTCTCTCTTCTTCTCAATCACAAAAGGCTACCTGGGTCTTCAGTCCATCCCATATTGATCCTTTTACCGTTGCCAATGTGCCCTCAGCCTCGTAGACGGGCCCTTGGGCAGGCATGGTGATGCCAAACCCACGGTCTGGTGCTGGGGGGTACAGCTTCGTCGAGGGGACGGTTCTTTCGTTGAGAAATACCTCCAGAACGCTCTGGTCATAGGACAAGCACAGTTGGGGGAGTTCCTCTTGAACCTCGTTGGTAGCAGGATCCGATATTGTGAAAGGGGTATGCGGCGCAGCATCTGCCACCCGGCTAGCAGTCTCCTCGTCGTCTGAGGTGGCGCTTGAAGTGCTCGTGACGCTTCGGTTGACGATGAACAGCTCGTCATCTGGGTAGTATTCCAGCGTGGTCTTATGCGCCGAGTCTGATTGCTACCATGAGCCAGTCAATGGCTCAAATATACAGAGCTTGGGAAGCCACATGGGAGGGTGATACGTATCAGAGAAACGGGGCTCACTGTGGGAGTGATGGGTTGTCAGATCAAGGCTCTCACAACCGCGGCCGACAGCGAAGGACAGGTCGGCCTCCCATTGAAGAATACGAACGTCGAGGAATGTCCCGTGAGCATCGCCATTCGAAAGAGCTGCGTCGACATCGATAGAACCTGTGCCCTTACGCAGACTGGAGAGGTTAGGGTGAGGCATCATGGCCAGAGTCTTGAGTGTCGCTGTGCCCGTGCCGGCGTCTCTGGGCTCAAGCTTGATGAGGCCTTTCTGGGCTAGATCGGACCTTCTCGCCTTGACAGCGTTGTGAATGACGATATTCTTCAGAAGACTCGGTAGGGAGAGGCAGCCACTCCAGCCCTGAGGGTGACGCATCTTGCCAGGCAGGTCTTCCTCAGCCAACCATCCCAGGACAGCTTGCTCCCTGATGGTCGGGTCCCAGAATGAATTGCCAGTATAGTAGGCGCCATAGTCCAGTGTCCCTCCGCAGGACCAGCCCAAGTCGGGCGCCCTTCCATCGACAGTCACGCCGAGATCCAGGGTCTGAAACTTGGAACTGCGTATGTCGCCCCTTGTGCCGGTCCTGCGCAAGCCATTCCTGCTGGGGCCAACCGACAGACCAGGAATCCTTGCAACCCTCGCAGCTGGGTATGATGAAGCTGTCGGACTTTCTGGACTCGGTGTCCGTCCCGGGAAGTTGGAAGAAGTTGGTGACCTCCCAGTTGATGCCCAGATCGCGGCTCCATCTCGATGGTCGGAAGTTGTTTCCGAACTGTGCCAGGGAGGCTGAGATGGTACCACTTCCGCAGGTCAGCCGAGTCGACGGCATACATAAAAGACGCTAGGGGTCTCGTGTCTGATGCCGCCGGCCAAGCAGCCGAACAGCTGGTCCTCTGGTAGGCCGAGAGCCTCACTCAGCGCCGGCCACGTTGCGACGTAGGGATCTCTCCAGGTGATGTCGAGGTCTTCGGGGAGCGCGGGCACGATGGGGTTATCCCGACCCTCTGCCCAGGTGCATCCGCCATCAGTCGACGTCGCGTAGCTCAGTGGCTCTGAACCGGGCGTATACGGCATCGTATAGTGGACGGGAAGGTTACTGATGGAGGTACAGATGCACGTGGAAACGCCCGAGTCGGCCTGGCCGTGCAGGTCCGTCGGCACGAAGCAGCCGGTGAAGACGCCCTGGGCGTCGTGCGGCGTGTCGCGTTCCATGACGGGGCGTCTCGGTACAGTCCACGATACCGGGTCGCGCGACGACGCTCCGCCCCAGGCTATGTCGACCCAGTCGTTGTTCTTCTCAGATGGAAAGGAGATTGAGGTCTACCATCTTCACGATTTACTCTCCTAATAATTCTTCCCCACGTCGTGAGCGAGTGACGCAACCTTGAATGATGGGAGATGCTCGGGATTTCAACTGGGGTTTCCATCGGCGTGAAGCATCTACAAGGCCCACTCTCCCGTCCCCAACCTCATCTTGCCTGCGTCTGCAAAGCTATTGTGCTGGAAGCAGGATAGACGCGTTGACATTGTAGGAGGTGGTCAAGACATATTTCCTTGGTCGCATACGCTGGAAACGTCACTCTGGCAGCCTAATGGGAGAAGCAAGCAGGCACCACAGGTTCGCAGCACCTCTCGCCGGTCATCACTTCCATCCAGCCCTGCCACACGATGTACGTCAACCTCTGAAGCGACTCGATGCGGTGCGGCGGAGGCAGATGTATCTTGCAACTCGCTATCGTCGGCGTACTCGTGGTCACAGTTGCGGGGAAGGCTGGTCCTGGTCCTGGTCCTGGTCCTGGTCCCGGGCACCGATGGCCGCACCGACGGCCACACCGGTGTGTTCAGTCTTCCGACGACGACGTCTACGAGGGAGGAATCAGTCGGCCACGACGAGGATGGAGCAAATCAATGTCCAAAGGCAGTGAGATGAAGCATAGATAGCTCGGATGCACCCTGTTCTGTGGCGTCCCGCGCCCAGACCAAGCATGCCTTAGTAGCTCGTGATCTTGCGTACATCACCACTTTTTGCGTGCAATGGACTTCAACTGCCTCCGAGCCAGATCCCACCTCATCCGTCCTGCTAAACGCCCGTGCTATCCCGACGTCCAAGGAAAACCCATGAACATCGTGCTTTTTTTTTCGGGCTACGGTGATGAAAGGCTTCGTCCCAGCGATTGTCGATTTTTGCTTTCTTATAACACAAAGATTTTTCTTTTATAACTAGATTTTCTTTTTGACAGGTACGAATATTCACTTGTCACATACTCTACTATTTACTTACTATTCAATTGTCATTCACTCATCATTCACTTGCCATTTTACTCGACATCATACTTCAATCCATTCAACTTCAATTAATCCATCAACTAAATACAGAACTTGGATCCTCTCAATCAAAAGTTCCCCCAAGGGAAAAAAAAAAGAATTATCAACAAGGAAAAAAACGCCCGTCCACGTCCCTTGACCAGTTCCGGAAAAGAAAAAGAAAAAAAAGCAGGGGGAATCACACCAGAAAACACAAAGGAGAGACAGAAAGATTTACTCTCAAGAGAGATGTGAGGAAATGGAAGAAGAGGGAAGAAATGAAAAGAAAGAACAGGGAAAGGAAGTAAGAAAAATAAAAGAAGAGAAAGGAAAACAAGATATATACACTCCAGGCATGTGTGTGTGTGTGTGTGTGTGTGTCAAGATGCAGCATATTGAGGGGAGGGAAAGAAAGAAGAAGAAAAGAATGGGAAAGAGGAAAGGAGAAGAAGAGGGAAAGAAAGGAAAAGAAGAGAAAGAAGAGGCAGAAAAGGAAATGTCCAGCATTCATCATGACCATAGATAGAATCCCATAATCATGGTCCATCAACGAGCATTATGGCATTTAGAGAGAGGGGTGCGAGAAGACATTGGAGGAGGCGTCAGGAGAGGATAGAGTCCCGGAGAATGGAGAGACAGAGCATCAGAATCCATCCTCGTCAGTCCATCCACTCGCCGAGACGATCCGACTTCCGTCCATATACTGCCGCTTCTGATGGTACCCGTAATGCTGCTGCGACTCCGGCGATGGTGGGATCCCGCGAATGCCGCACTGGACCTCTGAGCTGGCCGCGCCACCACCGCCGGCGGTATTCTCCAGTCTCCTGTTGCGCGTGGCCTTGAGCTTGGCGTAGTACGCGTCCGAGGCGTCCCGTTCGGGCTCGCTGTTGTCGTCAAACGTCTCCCAGTTCTCCGAGCCCGACGTGATGGCCGACGACACTCCCGACATGCTAGACGTGCAGCCCGCCGATGAGTGCGACGTGGCCGACATATGACGGGACGAGGGGGGTCCCGTGCGCGACGACGATGGCCGCACCGTGCCCCCGCCGCCGTACACGTCGTCCTTGTAGATGGCGTTGCGGTTGCCGTCGTACACCTCGACGCAGTTGTCCATGTCGTCCTCCAGGTCGTCCTCGTCGAGGTAGTAACTAGGGTGCTGGTGGTGCTGGTGGTGGTGGCTGCTGCTCTGATACGACAGGTCCGAGGTGGACCGGTAGTGCTGGTGCGAGACGTCGTCTTCGTACGGGTCCTCGGACTCCACGGCACGGATGATGCTGCCGTTGCCGCTGCTGCCGCCCCTCAGGCCCGCGCTATCGTACGGGTTGGCGGGCGTCTCGAGCTCGGGAACGCGCGTGAGGTCGCGCATCTTGGGGGGCGGTGCCCTCATGAGAGCACCGCTGCGGAGACCCTGTGCCTGTGCCTGAGACTGCGTCGTGTCGCCGTTGGCTGCCTTGGGCCGGTCGGACGGGTTCTGTCCGTGCTTGAGGTTCGACAGCGGCGCTCGTGCGGGGATCCTACTAGGACTGCCCCTGCCGTTCACTGCTGCTGCTGTTGTCGATCCCGTCGTGTTAGACCTTGCGGGCGTCTTCCTGCCAGTGGCGCCCGCCGCGGCTGTGGCGCCAACGCCGGCGATGGACCTCGTGCCAGCCGTGGGCGTCTTGGCACCCGCGCGTCCCGGCGGTGCCGACTTGGTGCCGTTGTCTCTCGAGGGCACAGACCTGGGCGGCTTGCTGACCGAGGTGGGTGCGTTGGCGCCAGCACCGGGCGTCTTGGATCGCTGGAGAGGCGGACCGCCGTGAGAGGTGCCGGGCCTCTTGGCTCCCGACACCGACGTCCTGCTGCCGTCCTCGGACTCCAAGTCGTCGAGGTAGCGTTCTCCGTGGACGAGGAAGGGGCGGTCGTATTCGTCTTCCCACTTCTCGAGTAGCTTGCGCAGCTCGGCTTTGACCTTGGGCAGCTCCTTGGCGATGCGCTTGCGCATCTTCTCTTCGCGAAGGAGCTTTCCCGGGTCACGCTTCTCGCCCTTTTGGCCGCGGGACATGAGGCGCGATGCGTCCTGGCTCGAGGTGGCAAGGTCGTCGCGCTCCTGGATGAGGGACATGTAGCGGCGGACAAGGTCGAGGACGGGAGCTCGCTGGTCGCGCAGCGTCTCCAGCCTGGCAACCTCGCGCTCGTGGGCCTCGAGGAGGGCGTCGCTGTAGACGTCGGAGAAGGCCGGGGTGAACTCGAGCATCTCGTCCTCGGAGAAGTAGAGGGAGTCCCAGAGCTCCTGCAGCTTGACGCGGGCGTCCTCGACGAACAGGTGCATGTTCTGGCGCTTGAGCTCGTTGAGACGGGCCAGCTCGTCCTCGAACTGGTTGATCTGGCGGAGGCCACAGCCGCGGTTGGCGTTGACAAAGGCCTTTGTCTCGGAGGCGTCGACCTCGAGCTTGGCCCACAGCGACTCGACGGCCATCCTGAGGTCCTGCAGGCGCTTCTCGCGCTTGTCCTTGTCGGCGCGCAGGCGGTCGTAGACGGACCGCAGCCGGGCAATGTCCTGCTCGTGCAGACCCAGCTGCTCGGGCTGGTCGCGGTAGTACTTGACGACGGCGCCATCCTGCTGGGCCTGGGGCACGCCCAGCTCGGCCCACAGCGAGATGATGCCCTCGGACAGCTGCTGCACAGTCAGGATGCGCCTCTCATACTCGTCGTATACGCGCGTGAATTCGGCGTCTAGCTTGTCGACGTAGCTCAGCGACAGGTCAAACGAGGGCGGGATCGACTGATTGGCTCCCGTGGGTGGTAGGGGGATCTGGACGAATGTGGCTTCCAGGTGTGATGAGTATGATTCTAGCGCGTCGACGAGTTCTGTCACACGATGCAGCACGCGTTAGCATCTTCTCGCGCCGAAAATCGAGTCATCGCCAGATGAAAGCAAAGGAAGGGGGGGAGGGAGGGAGGAACATACTCATGACCTGCTCGGATCGCTCTTTGTGAAGTCGACGGGCGTGGCTGTGCTTCTCCCTCAGGACCTGGAGGCATGCGTTGAGGGGGTATGTGATCTGTAGTTCGGGGTCGCTGTCTCTGCTGCGTCGTACCGAGTCGTCGAGCGACTGCTCCATCTGACGGATGGCGCTGATCATCTTCTTGGCCTCATCGACCATTTCCTTCTTTTCGTCTGTGACGAGTCGCACCTGACTGTTCAGGGCCTCGGCCAGAGCCTCGAAGAGCTACAGTTTTGTTTAGTGATACGTTTGACCTCTTTTTCTCTATGGTGTGTCTGAAGAAGAAGAAAGAGTATGGTGATGCCGATGCTGGTGAGAAGATGGGGGGAGAAGAAAGATAGACATACCTCTGCTTCGCGTGCTTCCCTCTCATGGTCGGGGACGCCAATCTCGTCAAACAGCCCATGAAGCTGGCCAATACTGGCGTTGACCTGCTGACCCAGATGACTGGTGTCCATGGCAGGAGACGGCCTTTTGTCTTTTCTGCTTGAATCGTTTTGATGGAGGGTTGTTGTTATATGTATGCGTGCGCGTGTGTGATGTCGTGTACTGCGAAAATAAAATCAAACGTCGCGAAATCGTAGAGAGCAACCTGTTTACGTGGAAAGCGTGATAGTGAAGAAGGCCTGGCGTGGCGTCGTGAAGCAGATTATATCATGATACTAATTCTTTCTTCTTCTCCGTCTTCTTCTTTCCTCTGTCGTAAAAGCACCTCTTGGGGAGGAGGGAGAGGAGAGAGAGAGAGCGATGGCGAGAGAGAAAGGATAGAGAGAGAATGATAACGTGGAGACAGAGAGGAGCCTGCTGCTGTGTTGGAAGCGACAGAACTACTCGTAGAGAGAAAGTCGAACAGCTCCACCGTTTAATGAAGAGGAGGGAGGCAGACCGTGAGTGTTTTGATCCGAATGATCTCTCGTCTCTCTGTTGTCCGGGCAACCGAAGCGCTGTAAGAGGGGTGTGGGTCCTCCCGAGACCAGTACAAGTCTCCCCTGTGGTCGATGGCTGTTTCACATATTCACCTATCTGTGGACAAGAGAAGGCCTTTGTTTACTTTTTAAGCTTTCTATTATTGCTTTTTTCTTTGTGTCTTGTTGAATTTTTCGTACTCAAGTTGTTTGCTGCGGTGTAGCAAGGGTGAATTTGATGGTGAGCTTGCGATACAACTTGAAGATGCTGCATCGGCGCTTCTGTAACTATTTTTATCCGGATAACGCATGCCATATGTACTTGTACTGTAAGTCTGTTGCGTACATTACGAACTGCTACTAATGTACGACATATAATGCCAGCAGATAATAATAATACGGAGCAATACTTGTGAGAACTGCAGGGTAAAATTAACCGGATAATTACCGACGATCCGATCAATATTACTAAGTGAATTCCGTTTGTGTATAAAGTACATCTGACTCCACTATTGGTTCCCCCACATTCTCCAGCACGTCACAAGACTGCGTTCGTACTATTTATTGCACTTAGTAATCCAGGGTATATATTATAGCGGCATCTTCATCATCTACGTCAGAGATCCCGTTATCTCGTGATAGCCCAACATATCAGGTGAAGGGCCGGGGTGGTATGTCAAAGAGAAAAACGAAGAAGAAAAGAGAAGAGCAAGATCATCCCCGCGATAGACTCTGCCCATTCCACCCCGTCACATTCGTCCTTGTCGCCTCGGTCCCAGATCCAGACAGAGACGTCGCATCATCCACTATACTCTGGACATCCCACGACGAAAACACCTGCAAGTCTTCGATCGTGAGTGATCCGCACGCTCCTCTCTTCGTCGGCAGCGGCGGCGTCGACTTATCGACCGGTGTGGTCTGCCCGCTCAGACCGAGGAGCTGCTCTGCCGCGCCCGTGTGATCCCAGCCTCTGTTCTCGTCGGGCGTGTGCTGTCCGTTTGTTGCTGACGACGGCAGTGCCGTCGCCGTCTTCTCCTCCACGATGGGGGTGGAACTCGGGCTGGCCAGAGGTCTGCTGGCCGCTGGCCTGTCGCTGGCTGCGTAGGCGAGTGACCGCCGACCGCTCGCCCACATGGGCGCCAGGGCGAACTCTGACACCGCGCTCACCGAGTGCCGGCTGGAGAAGGGGGAGGTCCTGAATAGTATGACTGTCAGCACTGCAGTCCTTGCACATTTCTTTTCATCTGAATGAGTGCGTCCTGTCCGTACCTCTCTGTCGTCGTCGTCGGAGCGTAGCTGCTGGCCGTTGTCGTCGCTGCATCGTCGCTCGTACCGGCCCTCACGGAGGATAGCGGCGTCATGCGGATCTTGGACAGCCACTGCTCTACCGTGATCACCTATCCGCGGCATGTCAGCATCGTCATGAGTGTGTGTGGGTGGGTGGTAATGTGGGAGCGTGGGAGGGGAAACGTACAAACGACTCTGATATCGGGAACAAGGGAATCATGTCCCTCAGCAGCCTGGCATTCTCCGACACCGCAGCAACGGCTTCGTCCACTCTATCCGCAGCATCCACCCTCGACGGCTCAATCAACATGCCAGCATAGTACAGCATGATGCGGCTGCTGTTGTACAGAAACAGGGGCAGCATACTATCCGACAGAAGACGCACGTCGTGCTCCGCAGCCTCGGCAATCAGCCTCGACACCTGTCGCGCGTGGAAATAGCAGTCGGCCTGCAGAGCCTGCAGCACCTCCTGGTGCTCCGGCGGGAAAGCGGGGCACGCACTGCCCAGATCGAACAGGACGGGCATGGAGATCTTGTAGAGCTCGAGGTAGCTGTCGTGGTAGGTGCAGTGGATGAGCATGAGCCCACCGAGCTGATTGGAGTCGAGGCGCGCGTAGATGGTGTCGGGGGAGTACTCGACGAAGTCGGGTAAGGTACGTCGCCAGTGCCTCATGTCGGCGTCTAGGGCGGAGAACTCTGAGTCCGACTGCCACGGCCCCGGGCCCGACGGGTAGTTCTTGATGTACTGGGAGATCTTCTTGCGGAGGGCTACGATGCGCACGTAGTAGGCCATTATGCCCATGTTCTCAGCCGGTCGGGCGGGGACGATGGCCGGGGGGAGGAAGCGCAGCACGTGGCCCAGCCCAAGGGTCTCGGTGACGCAGGGAATCCGGAGGCCGAAGTTACGCTCGTTGCACGGGAGCTGCACCTTGATGTCGGCCTCGCGCAGGAGCGACAGCTGCTCGCTGCCGTTAGTCGTCCACGCGTCCAGCGTATAGCAGGCCCACATAAGTCGCCGACGGCTCTCCATGAAGACGGCCGACAGGTCCGCGTTGCCGTTCCCAGCCTCGTGCTGGTGCTCGTCGGTACACAGCAGGTCGGGGGCCAGCTCGGCGTAGATCCGGAGGGCCTGCGCCAGTCGTATGATGATGCCGCTAAGTATGAGCGCTTGATTGTACCGACCCAGTCGGATGTGGAAGTCGTGGAGGAGGACGAGGGCCTATACGCATCCATCCATCATATGAGTGAATTGAATCTATTTTTTGGGGGGGGGGCGGAGGGCCTCTTCCGAGACAGCTCACCATCAACCGGGGCATGGATACCCTGCCATATTTGCCGATGAGTATCGACTCGGCCTTTGCAGCCCACTGGTTGCCTGCTGCGCGTAGGAAGCTGGGGCTTGGTTCCTGGCCGAACTGACCCAGAGCCTGGACGTGAAATCTGGAGAGCGAGGGTTAGCACCTTTGGTCTCCATCTCTGCGCACGATTCCAGTAGAGAACGTACTTTGCGCCGTGTGCGCAGATTATGTACAGGAGGGCCATGTCGTCATCTTGTGTGAAGCCGGCGTCGAGTTGGCGCATGAATGAGGGTTTGTGGACAAAGGCGAAGCAGCGGATGGGGTGTATATGTGCAAAGTACTGCTCGACCAGGGAGCGGGTATTTCGTCGCGAAGGGAGCTGATCTGCGAGGAGCCTGCGTACTTTGTTCAGTTTTTATTTTGCTCCTCTAATCAATAAGGGAAACTATCCACGCGGTGGTAGGGTTGGATGCTCACCATGCCATCGCGCCGAGCTCCAAGCTGTTTTGCGGCTGAGAGGGTGTCACGGGTGTGCTGGGAACAGCCGACGACGACTGCGGCGGGGGTATCGGGACGTCAGATCGAAGACGTAGAGGACGAGATGGAGAGCCGTTGAGGGCGGCGCCTGTGCCTACGGCAGCAGCCTTTGCGCCGTCGTTTCTGTGGTTGCTGACGTTGCCGTCGGTTCCGTCGACGGCAGCAGCACCAGGATCCTCCATGGCGTGGTCGGCATCAGCACCATCATGCCTGGTCCTGGGCTGCTCCTGAGGGGAGGATGAATTTGACGCTACGCCGGCGTTGGAGGCTCTCCTCGGGTAAGGACCCTCGATCGTGCTCGCCCACCGGGGGACGGAGCCGCCGACGTAGACGCAGTCCATGCTCCTGGCGACGCATCGCGAGCACCGCGGACGGTCGCCGTTGCACTTTGTCTTTGAGGAGCGGCAGTTTGTGCAAGAGCGGTATGTACGTATACTCCCTAGAGTTAGGGGGAGTGCGGCGGTGGTGGAGTTGTCGTCGACGCATGTGAGATGGAGGCGTTCGCAGTTGCGGCAGCCATTCGGACGGCCGTCACACTTGACCTGTCGGTTCACAGCACACACGTTTCCCGTCAGTCAATCAACCGTCCACAAGTGCGCGCGAAGGAAGGGAGACAAGAAGAGGCGCCAGACTTGTGACATAGCCCGGTTTTCCGATGACTCGTAGTTTCTCTCTTTTTTTCCCTTTTTTTTTGAGGGGGTGAGAGGGCAAGGGAGAGTACGACTCACCTTGCGTGCGCGACAGACGCGACAACCCATGTTGAGCAACAGCTCACTGAGAGAGGTAGACGACGACGACGACGACGACGACGATGGTGAGAAGAGAGACAAGCAGGAGGGGCTACAGTACAAGGCAGAAGGAGAGAGGAGGGGAGGTGTTGTTGCGGGAACCTATCTTGGGCTTCGTCCTGACCCCATATGCCATGAATGTCACACCAAGGTAGCTGAACGGGAACTGGTTCTCTCTCTTGAGTCCTTCCCGACTCTTCTGTCCTCTCTCGCTCGTGCTTTTTTTCCTTTTGCTGTCCCACTTCTCCCCTTTGGCGACAGGCCGGTCGGGATCCCATCCTTGTTGGCGATCGGCCGAGGGCCCCGCAAGACGCCAACTACCCAATCCAGAAACGGGGCAATTGCGTGCTTCCACTGCTTCAAGACGTCTTTGCCTTTTTCTTGCCCTTTCTTGGATAATAAAACCCTCTGCCATCATTTCGGACCCCGTTACACTATGAGAGGATCCTTGTGGGAGGGGATATTACTCGTAGGCTGTAATACTCGTAACGGTTTTGTGTGTCTGGGACGTGACGTGATTGTATGTATTCGATTGTCAATCCGTACTCCATATACCACTCCGTGCTCCCGTGCATGTAGTAGCGACGGCGGAGCATGGGTCAATACTACTCCCACTACTCCGTACCTACTTACATATAGTACTCCGTACGTCGTAACGGTACGGTGTGTGTGGTCCGGCCGAGGGTTTGACCAGCCACTACTCCGTCCTGTCACTGCTCGTAACGCGGCAGTACTGTCAATCGATTGAACGCGTGGACAGGCACACATGGGACGTGCGCACATGATTGCGGCCGATTTCTGAGGAAACATTCCGTCTACCCCGTGTCTGAGGGTTTCATCGCCCCCAAGGTTGGTGATGAAATTGTAAATGCACCGCAGTCCATCTCTCGACCCGACGTGGCCCGCGGCCCCAAGGAGGCAGCCGGCACTCTCTCCCGCTTCACGATCTTTCTCGGTTTCCTTGACAGATGTGTACCGGTAGTAGAATGAAGGCGGTACATATCATGATTGTGGTGGCATCATTGCTGGCATCATTGCATAACCTTGTTTGAATTGAAATCTCATATCCACGTTATCGGCAGCAAGAGATCATGCTCGTACAGTACAAGTACTAGGGGTATCGATCACGCCGACAGCCCAAACGGCTAGCAGAGTCTACCTGTGCGACTACGGAGAGATGGATGAACGAAGACGACAGAGGACCAGCAAAGAGACATATTCCGGTTGTACACGCAAGCTGGTATCCGCACTACCTTGGCTGCTCAACAGTCAATCATCTTCCGTAGTATAGTGGTCAGTATGCGAGCTTGTCACGCTCGAGACCCGGGTTCAATTCCCGGCGGGAGAGATCCGCCAGCCGATTAAATCGGTTCTTCTTTTTTTCTTGCCACATCATCCCCCGATATATATCATATTACAGTCCAAATTATAAATAAATAAATAAATAATACCTTTTTTTTCTTCTTCTTCTTCTCTTGTACTTTCTTGGTCTACGATGAGCTGTTTCTGTTTTGAAAACGATACCTCACATAGGCCACGACCCAGGCTACTTGTATCTGTGCACACGAATTGAATCCACCAAAATATCATTGAAATTCAAGCTACGAACGCCAACCTTGTACATATATAGACTTGATCATACAAGACAAGTATTCTACAAGTCCTTTTTTTAAGAAAAAAAAAAAAAGAAAAAAAAAAAACTCAACATGCAGAATAGACTCCTTCATCGACGAAATAATTCTATATGACAGTAGAAGGCGAAGACAACAAGCTCACACAACTCATTGCGTCGCAAATCATGAATGCCAGGCTAAAAAAAACACCAGTCTATGGTACAGGGTATCACAAACCACCTACCTATCTTGCTGCCTTCGCTCCAGGGCATACAAAACGCACCTTCCCAGGCCGCAAGGGATGAGAAACCTTCACCGATTCCATCACTTTTTTTTTCCCTTTCCCCATCCTTCTTCTTCTCCTAGTCCAGCTGCTCCGTACAGTGCTCATATTGTGCCGCTCCCCTTTTCGGGAGATCCATTCATCTTGACAGGTCTCTTATTGTCTGCTAGATCAACAAGTCAATTCTCACTCGTACGACGTACTCGCACTCATACAGCGGAAGATGATAGACCATCTAGACAGCTTTCTCTCGCCGGTCCTTCTCGATGCCAAGACGCCGACCTCCAATGCATCATTCTCTGCACATCTTTCGGTCGATCGCCGTCAATCAATCTAATCCCCCGATGTGCCCTACAATGCCAAGCCGGTTAGCTCATGTCTACGATTTGCCCCTGCTCCTTTCAGCCAGGGCGAGTGTGGGGTAATGCGGTCCGTATCGCCCTCCCATCACCACCTTCCCTTGCCCCTGGCCAATATCTTGTCGACAACCCACAGGGACATAGACGTCGGGGAGATGATGGGGGTCAGATCAGAGACACTGGAAATACCGACAAAACGACGGCCAGATCGAGACTCGGGATTCTGGACTGCTCCATGAAGACTATGGATGGCACAGAGGTCTCAATTGACTAGCACTCTGGGCATGGATTTCCAGCAACAGACAAGCACACGTGCAAAGGATAGACGCCAACGAGAAATCCCCGTGAATAGAAGCCGAGGGAATGCCTCTCTACCAGAAGTGTCAGGGCCAGCAGCATCCTCGGACATGCCGACTTGACGCGATATTACCTACCGCCTGGCTGCACCCCCTGGCCAAGACGGGAAGCCTTCAACAAATACCAGATGAGATACGGGTACTCGGCATTATGGGAGTAAACATTGAGCGGTGTTCGGTCTGTCTTGTGTGCTCCAGCACAAAAGTCAGACTGGGTGATTTTAAAAGTCTCACTAGTTGCTGCCAATGCTGCGTCTCCGCCAAAGGAGGGCAGAATATTGCCACGAAGTCGGCACAAGGGACGTGTCGGATTGACATCTGAGCCATCTGTGGCTCGATGGGAGGAATTCTGGACAGAACACACTCTTCTGGCGACAGCTACCGCTGCCACTATCATGTCCCAGGGTTTCCCGGCTACTTCACATGTTGCAGGTTCCGCAAAAAGTCCTTTACGTGGTGGGGGCCGGTATCTTGGATGCTGTACGTCAACAACATATACCTGCCACCCATAACTGCCCTTTATACGCGCCCTCAGCATACGAAATGAAAGACGGGATGTTTATATCGACACGCGCGAGGGGTTCATCTCGGAGGAGTGTCACCTGTTCCAGCGTTGGGCGACCCCATTCCGAACGGAAAAGCCATCGTTCCAACCAGCTGGGGGACAACATTGCAAAGGCACCCCCTTTTCTCCCGCATGGCTTAGCTTATCGCTGTCGAGCTGACGATGATGTTGTTGTTGCTGCTGTTGTTATTGTGTCGGCTACGCGTATCCACGAAACTTGGACGGCGCGTTTGAAGAAACATAAAAGGGCGAGATGGGAAGGTCGATGAGGTTCGAGGTGCTCGCAATCCCATCTTCAGCATCGCTAACCCTCCTTCTAGCAACTTATCAGCAGCTCTCATTGCTGTATACACTCCTTTTTTTTTTCCCTTTCATTCTTTCCCCCTTCACCCTCCTTCGTCATGAAGTGGGCTGCTGCTGGCATGGCCGCTGGCGCCACCCTGGCCGCTGCCTGGGCCGACGTTGAGGCTCCGGCCGTCACGTCCACCGTTCACGTTACGGAGTACGTCCCTCTTGAGCAGCACCCTTGCTCTGTCTACTTCTTCGCCGACGGCGCCCTGAACCTCCCCGCCGAGGCTTGCGGTCCCGGTTCTTGCTGCGTCGGCATCAAGGAGCCCGGCAGTGACGAGCCCTGGGGTCCTGGCCCCGGTCCTGCCCCACCCACCGTGCCTATTCCCGGCCACGAGCACCCCGTTGCCCCCGAGCCCGGCCATCCTGGACACCCCGGAAAGCCTGGCCATCCTGGACACCCCGGAAAGCCCGGCCATCCTGGACACCCCGGAAAGCCTGGCCATCCTGGACACCCCGGCCACCCGGAGCCTGGCCACGACGACGACCACTGCGGCTGCGTCACGTCGACCTACGTCACTACCAAGACCATCTCTGGCACCACCACCGTCTGTACCGAGACGACCACCATCACCACGGAGACGATCGTCATTCCTTCGACCACCACTGAGGACTGCGAGACGTCGACTGAGGCGCCGGTCGTTCCCACACACGAGCCTACTCACGGTCACCCCAAGCCCCATCACCCCAAGCCCACTCCCGGGTACCCCGAGCCTCCTCACCCCAAGCCCACTCCCGGGCACCCCAAGCCCCATCACCCCAAGCCTACTCCCGGGCACCCCAAGCCCCATCACCCCAAGCCTACTCCCGAGCACCCCAAGCCCCATCACCCCAAGCCTACTCCCGAGCACCCAGAGCCCACTCCTGGCCACCCCAAGCCTCCTCACCCCAAGCCCACTCCCGGACACCCCAAACCTCCTCACCCCAAGCCCACTCCCGAGCACCCCCACCCCGAGCCCGGCCACTGCCCCAAGCCGACCTGCCCCACTGGTCTTGCGCGCGCCCTGTTCCGCAACCCGTTCGAGCTTGACGTGAACGTTGGCTACAAGCACTTTGACATTGATTGGTTCAAGGTCCGCAAGCCCTTTGAGGTTGGCGTGGTTTCCGACGTGGAGATCTCGACTGCTGAGTGGGAGGATACGGTGGCCATCTACCACGGCTTCCTGTACGCCTGCGAGTCTGGCGAGTACACGTTCACGTCTGACAGCGCCGACGACCTCGCTCTGTTCTGGTTCGGCGAGAAGGGCTTCTGGGACTGGAACTTTGGCACGGCCGACATCATCCAGTTCTTCTTTGGCGACAACGGCTCCAAGTCGGTGACGCGCCACTACTCGGCCGGCACCTACATCCCCATCAACGTGGTGTGGGCCAACGCCGTCGGCTCCGGCCACCTCTCGCTGACCGTGACCGGCCCCGACGGAACGGTCCTCCTCGGCGATGGCGTGAGCGAGTACATCACCGTCACCGCGTGCGACAACACCTTCCCCCAGTGGCCTCCCTGGGGTGACAAGCCCGATCACAAGCCCCACCTCCCGGATGAGGAAGACGACGACGACTCATTCACGGACACCGACTCGGACGACACGGACACGGCTACTGAGGACCCCGGCCCTTCGGAGTCTGACGACGAGGACGAGGACGACTTCTAAGAGACGGTCGGTCCTCTTGTCTGAGCATTGATGGTGGGACGTCTCACCCTGTCACGGTCATGCTACCGCAGCCAGTGGCGAAGATGGAGAAGGGGGGGGTGGAAAGGCAGTATGCAATACTACTTGATATTCGAATTAGCTCCTATTTAATTGATTGCATATCACCCCCACACATGCTCTGGACTCTTTTTCACCTAGACTATTGTAGGTGGCTTGCTCGTATTCCCACGTCTACCCGACTTGAGCTTTTTCGGCCTTGAAAGCCTTAGGTAGGGAGGGGAGGGGATGGAATCGGTGTCGTCATCGCCACGTCTTTTAACCAAAACAAAAAAAAAGCGTTGGACAGGGTTGTCAGCGCCCCGAGCCGCGGGACGGAGCTTGTTTAGGCTCCGTGGTCCGTCTGCAAGCAAGTGTAAAAAGAAGTCTAAGTCTACGAGTGACCATCACGTATCGCCTCCGGTGTCTAATGTGTATCAAGTACGAGTAGTGTGTCTCACCAAGGAGGGAGGGGAGAGGGTGGTGGTAGTAGTAGTAGTAGTGTCAGAGTAGTTGTAGGTGATACATGGGGAGATGACGATACCGGCAGTGGCCCGATTTTAAGCTTGAGAGAAAAGTTTTCTTCTTTTTTTTTTTTAAAAAAAAAAAAGAAAAAGAAAAAAGAAAACACTTTAATCTCTGTGGGATGTCTGAGATTAGATGTACCAAGTTTCTTTACTGATTATTTTCAAGTCCGCCTTATCTATGTTTCCTGTGTCTCAGCTTTATTCTGTTTCTAAAAATGAGATAGAAAAGGGGAGAGGGCAAGGGAAAGGACGGAAGACCGAGGGAGTTTGTCATGGAAAAAAAGGAGAAAAGATACATACTATATATGTGAGTGATAAAAATGGGGGGAAAAAAGAATACGACGTGGGGGATTGGGGTGTCTGTGCGAGTTGGGTGAAACCGGAGAGCCCCTGACACGGAGCCGTGAATAGACGCTCGTATTCTGATATTGGTGAGCACTCGTAGACGCCCTATCGATGTTTTCATGTCGGGGGCAAAGACGGCTGCATATAGTTCTTGGAGGAGAGGACGGTATATTATATATGGAGGGTATACCATGGCAACCAGTACAGGTAGTAATCATCACATGGTTGGCGTACTCGGTACATACAGGTACAGCCAAAAGGAAGGGTATTATTATTATTATTATTATTATTATACGTGGAAAACGGAGTGATGATAATACAGATTCCTCGGGTTCGTACGAGTATGAGTTCGTACAACAGCCGTACATGCTCGTACAGTAAGTAGTAATAATACTCGTTCGTGGTAATCTGTAGAAGATGAATAGAGACCGGAAATTACTGATTGAGAGGCATTACCACAACCACTCGGATGTGAGCGCGGCAGTATCCGTACGGTAATACAGATTGTGCAGGTAAGATACGAGCAGCACTACAGATTGGATAGTCGTATATTACTCCGTACACGTACGCCGAACTCCGAACCGGTAGGCTGTGCTCCTCGGTGGCGATGATATTGAGAGGGTTTGCCGCTTGCTCGCAGCGGAATCAATGCTCACACGTCTTCGGTACCGCCAATAGGGAAGAAGCTGTACCTGCATCCCAGGGAGACTAGGGATAAAAACGGTTGCGAAACCGAGGTACGGGTCCGAAGTAAGAAGTGAGAGAATATGACAGATAACAATGCTGCATACTGCTGGCTCGTATACTGGTACGGAGTAGGCATCTGATACCGGTAGACTATTCCCAGAAAGAGAGGGGCCCGTCCCTGGCACTGTCCGTGATAACCGTCCAAACCCTGACCATGGCGGTCGTCTGACGCGGTCTGCTTACGCGGAGCCTTCGATCCTGGATGGTGTCTGAGGAGCGGATGGCACTGGATTATAGCACATGCTGTATCCGTCAGTCACTCTGTAATCAGTACGGAGTACAGATTGCAGGTACCCATGCCTCCGTCAAAAGGGGTATGATGCGCGGCGACGGTCTAGGACCGGTGTCAGGGCGGTATCAGGAGTACGAGTACGGGGTACGGATACAAGTAGATATCAAAGACCAGCAGACAGCTGTTCTAGGCAGTTGGGCGGCTGTTCCCTCCCCCCCCGTGTGTATTGTGCGTGCGTGTTGTGTGTAGTGTGTGTGTGTTGTGTGTTGTGTGTGTGTTGTGTTGTGTGTGTGCTGTGTGTGTGTGCGTGTGTAGTGTGATTGCAGTTGGCGATGGCGTGCTGGGGGTTGGCTGAGATGGGGGGGGGGGTATGAGAGGTTTCGAATTTGCTTGTTCCGCGTTCCGTGTCTTGTCCGCCCCACACCCCCCTCTCCCCTGATCTACGTAAATTGGTACAGAAGGGGTTTCTGATGAGGGGAGGGGATTCGCTTTCTCTTTTCTTTTCTTGCCATTTTTGATTCAGTTGTTCTTTCCTTT
Organism: Geosmithia morbida; assembly: GCF_012550715.1. Taxonomy (NCBI): domain Eukaryota; kingdom Fungi; phylum Ascomycota; class Sordariomycetes; order Hypocreales; family Bionectriaceae; genus Geosmithia; species Geosmithia morbida. Next base: position 361,814 of record NW_023336203.1, read on the forward strand.
TCTTCTATGCGTGTCTTGTGCTTGAAGACAACTCCCCCCCCTTATCCCCCCCTCCCCCCAACTCAATCTGTACAGAAGTGCTGCGAATAGTGACAGGCTGTGATGGTACATGCTGCTGCTACCGCTGCTACTGCTGCTACTGCTGCTACCGCTGCTACTGCTACTAACTAACTGACTAGCTAACCGGTACTACTGATAGGGTGAAGATTTGTAGGATTCTTCATTCGCAGACCGAGTAAAGGAGAGAAGAAGGAAGGTAACTCGGTACGACAGCATACGGAGTGCGGAATTACGAGTCAATCAGCGTCGATAATACTCCGCGATGTATTACTTGTGGACTGGTGGTAACAATGGCTGCAATGACTGCAGCGATGCGGTTAGCGGAGACTACGAGTAATACTCATAGGTGCGAAGAGGGTTCTACAGCGTAACCTTACCCCAAAATTAATACTGCTTAATCGCCACTGTGCTGTATACGATACGACGGTGAACGGTCCAGGGATGTGGTTGAGGTGTGATTGGATAGGGGTAGGGATGAGGTATATGTAATGGGATCAGGGGACGTGTGAAGTGGAGTGGGAGAGAAAAAAGGAAAAAAGAAAGAGGCTTGATGGTGGATCTGTATGATGGATGCTGTGTCCGAGTCTGGTATTGCCTGGACCAATTACGGAGAGCCGGAGCTGGGGTTATCGTCACGGGACAAGTACTCGTAGGTGAGCACGCAATACGAGGTAAGGAGGTGATGGTTTTTTTTTTATTCATCTATTCTGTTTCCGTTTTTGTTCTTGGACGATGATGTCCAAGCAAGTCGACTCGTAGGAGTTTTATGTGTGGGGAGGTGCAGGAATCTGAAACATTTCAAAAAAAAAAGGTTGTCTGAATGCAGAGTTTTGTGATCTGTACGTACTACGTCGAAACAGTAGGGACAGTAATACTCTGTATGAGGCTTGAGAAAGGATGCAGGTTGCAGGTGAGGATGAGATTGAGAGAGAGAGAGAGAGAGATAGGGAGAATGGAAAAAAAAAAAGAAGAAAAAAGTTGGTGGTGTGGAGAAAATGTGAGATACTTCTACAAGGTCTACCCACTCGGTGCCTACGCGTTGCACAGGGTATGGAAGGGGGATTACACAGGGTAGTACGTGCGCTCAGAGGTAGTTGTATATGTAATCGCATGCACCTACCGAGTCACAATGTTGCTTTGGCAAGCCGATCACGTAATGGCCAGAGGAGCGAGTAGGAGGTGACATCTTTTTCGTCTCTGGGTCAGCGAGAACAGAGAAGACCGAGGGGAGATACAAAAGGTCAAGAGGACGCGCGTTCTACTTCTGAGGGTGGCACTTTTGGAGAGAAAGAGAGAGAGAGAGAGAGAGAGAGAGAGTGTGTGTGTGTGTGTGTGTGTGTGTGTGTATGTGTATGGTGTGTGTGAATGTCGTCGGGGGGGGGGGGGGGGGGGGGGGGGGGAGAGGGAGGATGACAATGATTGGAGAGGGAAAAAAAATGAGGATTACGCGTACTTGATGCTCGTACTAGAAGAAGAAAAAAAAAGGGAGCACAAATTGTGGAGAGTTGAAAAAAGGAAAGAAAAATTCAACGGCCAAGTCAGTCTATCGTTACAGATGAACAGGTTTTTTATTATTAATTAATATGCTGCAGTTGAACAGGATGCTGGTCTTGTTATACCTGCGTGGTGTGTCATGGCGGTTACATGGTTGTATGGGATAATAGTGCGGACGGTATCAAGGGTATAGGTACGGAGTACGGAGTACCCGTACACGTCTGCACAGATATAGGACATATTAGGCTGTAGGCTGTAGGCTGTGGGCTGCAGAGTACGAGCCATGCTTCGGTAAATTTTATTTATTTATTTGTTTTTTTTTTTTGTTTTTTAAAAAACACACACGGTCCCAGGAATTTCTTCTTCTTCTCTTGATGGATGAATCCGCAGGAGCGAGGCTCTTCTCAACGTGTAAAACGGGTCCAGAGAGTACCAGGGACCGGGGCGTAAGGGGGTGGGGTGCCTTATAGTGCACGGCTGTCCCGGCCGCAGGCCATCACAGCGCTGTAATAACGCTCTCGGCACGGAGAAGGGCATTCATCCTACGGCGACCTTCACTGAGCCGGCACGGTTCAGCATCGCACTCGCACCATCTCACTGGCAGGCAGGCGGGCAGGCATCCTGCTGAGAGGCCCCGCACTGGAGACTAGCGAGTAATACTACTTGCTGCCAGTACTGCCGGTCCCCGCAGCCTAATACCTGGAAAACTTCTGGCCGGATCCCCCCTCCCCCCCCCCATAATTCGCGCCGGTAAGACATGCCAGTTGCAGGTCAGGGCACTAGGGCACCGGGGGGGGGGGGGCCGCGGACAAAGTTGGGTTGGCTCGCCACGGATATCATCACTCGCCTGCCTTACCGTACGATACTTCTGACCGTGGATGGGACAGATAGGATAGGTAGGCAGGCAGGGAAGCAGACAGGCAGGCAGGGAGGCAGACGGGACGGACGGACGGTCGGACGGACGGGCAGAACAACGTGAGGGTACGAGGAGAGATGTATTGATCGGTATTAATAGTTTTTTTTTTTTTTTTGGTGGTGGTAATAATTACTCGTACCTGCTATCCGGTAATAGATTCCGCCGGGGAGTCGGCGCGTACCACTCTCCATTGCGATACATGTCTGTACAGTGGATATTACGAGTACAGTGTTGACGAGAGATGAGGGTATTACGTGTATGATATCTGCGTACCACCCGCAGTACATGTACAAGTAAAGTAGCTTGTGTCACCACCACCAGAACATTGTCCAGGCCATTCTAAACCCCGAGATACCGTGTCGCTCTCTGCTCTCCCATACGTCTCTGGTGCTGTCGCTGCACATATCCGCTGCCTGTACGGATTACGTGTAGTCGACGCCTGCGATGATCTGCGGAAACACGCTCAACTCGAGCCCGTGCGGAAATAGTGCGCCTATCTCCGCATCGTCATGCCGTGGGAAGAATCCAGGGGAATAACCCACGGAAAGGGGAGGCAATGCAAATGTTATTTCCTGCTAGCCCGGAACCGCTTACGAGCATGAAGTGGTACTCGTGCGAAGCAATCTGCATAGTAATCAGGTCCTGCCATACGGCTATATTACACGTACAGATATTACTGGCAGTCTCATGACGAACCACGGGGTACTCGTAGTATCTATATATCAACCGCTAGAGTCCAGAGGTCGGAGAGGGTAATATCATTCTCAGCTCGCACCGCAGAGTACGGGTAGCGAGTACCAACCCTCCCGAGCTGATCTGTAGAGTGACACGAGCTCTGCTTCTCGGTGCCGAGATGTTAGGTACCCAAACGTACGAGTAGAGCAGACCAAGCGCCAATAAGCCCTTCCTTTTATTTTCCCTCTTCTTGTGACCCCCTGACCACCATTCCCCTGATCCCCTGATCTCCACAAAAAAAAAAAGCACATACGTACGCTTTTCTGACGTCGTACTGTGTGTGTGTATGACTCCGTACTGAACTGAATACGTCATGGGTACCAGAGCATTCTTGCCAGACCGAGATACTCCTGGTCCGTAGTCCCGCGTTCGGAGTCGACACTCCCTCCCACGCGCCCACGAGTAATACACCGGGTTGATACCTGTACCGATCTGCTAGTAGTAGATATGGAAGATTGCCTCTCTAGGTACGACGTAATCATCGTACTATTCAGACTTCAGACCGACCACTACGTGTAAAAAAAAAAAAAAAAAAGAGTACACGACCAAACGCAACTTGCTTGAGCAGTCAAGTCAGCTATTAGCGCTGCCTACAACCAACCCCCCCCCCCCTGCATGGGCTGTTCTTTCCGTTTTGTTGAAGGTTCCTTCTCTTCCCCTGCCCGTCCCCTTCTCCTACTTCTCTATCCGTACAGATTACATGTATTGTGCTCTGATACGACGGTGTCCCTTTTCAAACACTTTTTCCTTTTCACTTTCCGTTTTCGTACTCTCTCTCTCTCTCTCTCCTCTCTCTCTGTTCTCTGTCCTCTCTGTGCCCTGTGCCATTACACTTACACCCCCCCCCCCTCTTTCTTTATTTCCTTCCTTCTTTGAATAGTATCACCTTTTTTTTCTCTTTTCATATCTCTTCTCCCCCTGTCTGTCTGTCTGTCAGGGTTCCTTCTGCGCTTCTGACTTTTTATTACCTTTCCTTTTTTTTTTCTTTTGCCTCCCCCCTTGCCCCTCCTCCTCTTCTTCTACCGTAATTGTGTGGGGAGTCTTTGTCTACAGACACACCACACCACACACCACACACCACACACCACACACCATCTTCTGGTGTCAGTGTCTCTCAACTTTCTCTCTCTCTCTTCTCCTCTTCCCCTTTCTTCATCAACCCAAATACGGAGTGCTCGACGGCCATTTTCCTTCCCTTCCCCCAAACCCACTAGCTTGGTTGGGAACTCGCAGACCTACCTACAGGTACTTACTTGTACGGGTATTACTCTGCTCCTCCGGTCGGTCCTTGGATCCGTCTCTACACTGAGTGTGTGTTCGCTCGTGGCTTTTTGTGGACCAAAAGACAGCCTTGCCATTGTCAACTTCCTCTTCTTCTCTTCTCTTCCCATTCTTTTCTTCTTTATTTTATTTTATTTTTCTTTCCTTTTCCCCTTTTTTTTCCCTTCCCTTCCCTTCCTTTCCCATATACCACCGCGCGCGCACACACACACACACACACACACACACACACACACACGCTATCACACCTTGACACATAACACACCATCATACGCCTTGATCTTGTAAATCATCATCATGGCGATTGGTGAC
>NW_023336203.1:366786-387978 GCF_012550715.1 Geosmithia morbida
CCCCCCCCCCCCCCCCCCCCCCCCCTCCCCCATCCCATTCCCTCCTCTCTGTCTCTTCCATGGAAGAAGAGCACATTCAGCTTTCACGCGTCTTTTCGGCGTCGCCTTCGAATCGAGAATGGGGAGTGTGTGGGGAGTGTGTCTACACAAGAGCGTGTGTCCTACGATGGCACTATGGAGTCTACGAGAGGGGGAGAGGGAACAACGAGACAGCGTCGCTAACACACAACCACTCTGCAGGGCCTTCGCGGTGTCGCCTCTTCCCTCGTCGTCGTCAAGCACATCGTGGCCGCCTGGTTCACCCCGCTGCTATGGCCTTCCAACTCGGAGGATGACGCCCCCGTCCTCCTCCAGCTCCCCTACTTCCGCGTCTTCGTCCAGGGCCGCATCGGCGTCGCCATCTTCTGTCTCGTCACCGGCTACGTCTGCTCGCTCAAGCCCGTCAAGCTCTTCCTCCAGGGCAACCAGAACCAGGCCTACAACTCGATGGCCAAGTCGGCCATCCGCCGCGTGCCTCGCCTCTTCCTCCCCGTCGCCATCATAATCTTCATCAGCGGTATCGCCACCCAGCTCGGTGCCTTCGAGACGGCCAACCACTCGGACGGCTACGGTCTGCAGGTCACCAGCCCCGACCGCCGCGACAACCTCTTTGCCGCCCTCTACAACATGGCCCACGACCTCCTGTCCGTCTGGACGCACGGCCGCAGCGAGTACGGCTCCGAGCTCTGGACCATGATGCCCATCCTGAAGGGTGCCTTCTGGGCCTACGTCTTCCTGCTCACCACCTCCCACGTCCAGCAGCGCTGGCGCATGGTCATTGCCCTGACCCTCACACTATACCGCTGGGCTTCCAACGACCCCTTCTTCGGCATGCAATTCTTCTTTGGCGCCTTCATGGCCGACCTGCAGAACCTCGACCCCGACTCCTTCAAGCGTGCCCAGGCCATGTCGGCCTCCGGCGGCATCATCCGCACCGTCATGTCCGTCTTCTTCCTCCTCGTCGGCCTCTTCATCGCCTCGCTCCCCGACGACCACTCTGACTGGCAGCCTTGGTCCCGCTTCCTCCACGAGTTCCTGGCCGCCATCCTCCCGGAGAACCCCGACTTCCCCCGCTTCGCCTCGGGCATCGGACTGGACGTCATCGTCATCGGCCTCCACCTCTCCCCCACCGCCCGCTCCATCCTGTCCAACCGCTTCTTCCTCTGGCTCGGCCGCATGTCCTTTGCCGTCTACCTACTCCACAACCAGATCCTCCGCTCCGTCCTCTGCTGGATGGTCTACGGCTTCGACCTCCCCGCCGAGGGTGAGCCCCCTCTGACCCTGGGCAGCCCCGTCAAGCTCTTCATCGTCCTCCCCCTCTACGTCGCCATGACGTACGGCTCCGCCCACCTGTGGACCACGTACGTCGACAGCTTCTGCGCCCGCATATCGGAGCGCATCGTCTCCTTTATCAAGGAGGACCCTGATGAGAAGTCGGCTGGTCCCGCTCTGCTGCCTCAACATGGCAGCTCTTAGAGTCTCTCTCTCCTGTCCTTTTGTGTCATTTTAATCTTCTTTTCTCTCTCTTCTCTATCGCGCAGAGAGGGGGGGGGGAAGAATTGTCACGGCCTTTCCCTTTTCCCTTGTTCATCATTTTTTTTCCCTTCTCGCCTTGACGGAATTTTCCTATCTCTGTTACAACAAAGCCACTGCGGCAACTATTTCCTTTTTCCTCTCTTCTCCTTCCCCTTCCTCCATTTTTTCAACCCCAAATATATGCGCCGAGGCTTATTAGGTACAAAAATCGCACATCACACATGAGACCCGAGGGTTAGATGCTTTTTTCCGGCATGGCGTTTGCATTTGTTTTTCACCGCCCTTGTTCCAATGTTTTTGGCTTTCAATCTTCCTGTCATTGCCATGTGTCAATATTGTCGCAACTTCAGACATGCTGTTTGTAATTTAGGCCTGACAGAGATACCCTGCATATTTTCTTTTTCATTAAAAAAAGAATAAAAAACTTCAAAAACAAGAGGCTGGAGTGTTCCATTTGCCCCGGTTGGATGAGTATACGAGCATCGGATTCCTTGCGATTCAACGTTGCGTCACCCATTGCCGATGTCTGATAGTTGTCGTTTCCGGAGCTTACGTGTATATACGGTATTAGTGCATGCGTACTCCGTAGCAGCCGATGGTGTTAGTTATACGAGTTACGCGGGGGGGCTGCACTGACACTGATCGTGTGATCAAATATCTTAGTCATGAAATGAACGACGTTCAAATAGCAAAGCTACCTCACCGCCTTCCGAAAGGAAGTACCCACATACAACATACAGATCCGGTTACTGACCAATAACACGTGTTTTTGTTGAGGGGCCACGGGCGGCAGAAAGTTCCCCCCCCCCCCCCCCMAAAAAAAAAAAAAAMTGGCTACTATGAGAAAAAAAAGGTGGAACAGAAAAAATAGAGGTGATGGTAACTTGAGTAAACCAAGGCTATTATCATTCGACACCGAAAAACAACACCTTCAAGATGCGGTATGTTTGCTAGATTCCTAACATTTTTTTCTATCATTGTTTTTTCTTGAGGGACTATGATCTGACTTTTTGCTTCTCTCTCATTCGTGACAGTGTCGATCCGTGTTTCTTCTGCGGACGTCCGTCCTATCCCAGCAAGGGCATAACATTTAACCGCAATGATGGTACGTTGACCGACATTCGAGCAGGAAGGAAGAAGTAGAAGAACGAAGCAGGATGATCAGGAGAACAACAAGAAGAAGAAGAAGGAAGAAGAAGGAGGAGGAGGAGGATGAGGAAGAAGAAGAAGAAGAAGAAGAAGAAGGAAGAAAAAAGATACTAATCAATACCGCCAACAGGTCGCTCCTTTCGTTTCTGCCGAAGCAAATGCCACAAGAACTTCAAGATGAAGCGCAACCCCCGCAAGCTCAAGTGGACCAAGGCCTTCCGCAAGGCGGCGGGCAAGGAGATGACGGTGGACAGCACGCTGGCGTTCGGGGCGCGTCGCAACGTCCCCGTCCGCTACGACCGGGACCTCGTGGCCAAGACGCTGCGGGCCATGGAGCGCGTGGCCGAGGTGCGCGCCCGCCGCGAGCGCGTCTTCTACCGCCGCCGCATGGCCGGCAAGAGGGAGCGCGAGATCGCCGCCGCCCGGCGCCTCGTCAACGACAACGAGCACCTCCTCCCTCGCCTGCGCGGCAGCGAGAAGAAGAGGCTCCAGGAGATGGGCGCCACCGCCGAAGACGTCGAGGCCGAGGAGCTCAGACTCCTGGACGGCAAGAAGATCATCAGCCGTCCTGTCGGCGGGGAGAAGAGGAGGCTCCGCGTCAACGTCGACGGTGGAGTCGACGAGGTGCCCCCTCGCCAGGCTCGGCCTTCTGCCTTTGTTGATGAGAATGATGATGAGATGGATGTCGAGTAGAGACTGTTCCTTCTTTTTCCTTTTCCTTCTTCTTCTTCTTCTTCTTTTCCCTTTTTTTCTTTTTTTCTTTTCCCCTTTCTTCTTCTTCCTTTCTTCTTTCTTTTTCTCCCCCCCCTCCCTCTGCTTCTTCTGTCTCGGATCCTTCTTCTCTCTCCCCTTTCACCTGATGAGTAGAGAAAGCGAGAATAAAAGAAAGAGAGGAAAAAAGAAGAAAAGAGAAGAAAAAAAAGTTCCTGCTGGGTTGGTTGATTATTAGGAGCATCTGGCGTTGAATGAATTTTCTATAATAAAAAAAAATAACCCCCCCCAAAATGACAAATGTCAAATATTGAAACCAAAAACACATATTTTTGTCTACATACTGGACTATTTAGCATCATTACTCTGTAATTTGACACTTGACGTTCAAGACACCTGCCTCATCATTTGCCTGGTACTTGAACACCTGTCTGTCATATTTGCCCTGCACTTTGAACAATGTATAAATGATATACTAGAAAAAAAAGGACTTTTCTGATTTTTTTTTTAAAAAAAAATTATATAAAAAAACGCCAGAAATCACTCCTCTTCCATGTCGGCAGCAGCGGCAGCAGCAGCAGCCTCGACGTCCTTTCTCAACTTGTGCCCGACTACCCATTCCTGCGCCTTGGCCATAATCTTCTCCTTACCCTTGGCGTCCCTCTTACCTTCCCAGGCTGCCCAGCGTCTGAACCAGCTCTCGGCCTGCTTGGGCTTCAGACCCTTGACGCGGGTCCTCCGCTCGAACACGTCACGCACGGGCGTCAGGTCGCCGCCGCCCCTCTGGTCATCTTCAGCGATGCCCATCTCTAGGTCTAGCAGCTGGCTCCACAGGTCGCCCTTCTTGGGCCACGTCGCCAGCATGCCCTCGAACATGGTCCGGCCGCGCTCCGGCTCGCCGTTGGGGGAGCGGAACTCCAGCGCCGCGAAGCGGCTGATCAGGTTGACATTGTCGGCGCCGTGCTGCTGCTGCGAACGCCCGAGGAGGCTGCGGGCGCGCTTCACGTCGTTCATCGTCACGTGTAGGAAGTGTGCGTAGTTGATCCACACGTTTGGTGACTTGTAGCCGAATTTCTTGACCATGTTTTCGAATAGAGCGTCGGCCTCCTGTTTATGTGTCTTTGTGTCAATTGATTATCCTTTTTTTTTTCCTTTTCGCGAGCGCGCGTATGTGTGTGCGTGTGTGCGTGTGCGTGTGTGTGCGTGAGTGAGGGAGAGGAAATAGAAAGAAAGGGCAAGGGATGGTGAGAAAAGAGAAAAAGAAAAGGAAAAAAAAAAGGGGCGCGTACCTTCAACTTTCCAGATTGGATATACGTGCTGGCCAACCTCTCATACACTTCCTGCTCGTCATTGACCTGGCAGGCCCGACGGAAGACGTCCTCGACAGTTTTCTTGTTGCCGTACTGCACCTCGAGGTTGAGGTACGCCCCCCACATGTTGAGCTTGCTGGCCTCCTCCTTCATGTTGATGCTCTGCACCGCCTTCTCCGCCACCTCACGCGCCTTGCTCAGGTCGCCGACCTGCATCTGGAAGATCATAAACTCGATCCACAGCTCCGACGAGTCGGGGTGGTCCAGCAGGAGTCGCTCGTAGTCGCTCGCCGCCTGGGGGCCCTTGGCGTCCAGGTCGGCTGTGCGGTCTACCTCGGCAGAGGACTTCTTGCTGCCGCCCTTCTTCTTCTTGGAGGAAGACTTCTTGTCGTCGTCGTCGTCGCCGTCATCGTCGTCCGAGCCAGACGATGCCTCCTCCTCTTCGGCAAAGGGATCGGCTAACCAGGCTGACTTCTTGCCGGCTCCCAGACCGTTGGGCGTGGACGGCTCGTCATCATCATCATCACCTTCATCATCACCTTCATCATCGTCCTCATCCTCGTCATCATCCGTATCCATTTGGTTGTCGGTACCGAGAATCTGCAGGGCAGCACCGCCGTCGGCCATCTCGGCATCGCTGTCTTCATCGTCCGAGCCATCTTCCAGGAGAGCGCCGTCATTGTCCGAGTCCATGTCTTCGTCCTCGTCGTCGAAGAAGGAAGGTTTGAGACCAAAGCTGATCCTCTTCTTCTTAGCATCGATGCTCAGGATTATGGCCTTGACCACGTCGCCCTCCTTGTAGAGCTTGGTGGCGTCCTCGACGGGCTTCTCGGCCATCTGGCTGCGGTGGCACAGACCGCTGATGTTGGCAGAGTTGTCCACCAGGATGAAGGCGCCAAAGTCCTCCACCTTGCGCACCCTTCCCGTGACCACCTGGCCCTCCTTGAGCTCCGCGAGCGTCACCGGAGGCGTGTAGTCCTCGTCCAAGGCTGACGACTTGAGGCTGAGCTCCAGCTGGCGCGTCGCCGCTTCCACCGATAGCACGCGACCCTTGACTAGCTGGTCGACCTGAAACTCGTCTTTCCAGTTCTTGAGGAACCGGTCCGACAGGTTGGCAATCTTGACGAGGCCCGTCACCTGTCCACCCAGCAGGACGAACAGGCCCTTATCCGACACGTTCTTGACGAAGCCGCGGACAATGTCGCCCGAGTGCACCTGCGAGAAGTCGGTGATCTCCCGATCGGTCACGGTCGAGGCTGAGCTCAGGATGCGCGAGGGGCGCATCGACAGCCGCAGCCTCTTGTTGCTGCTGTCAACCTCAACCACCGAGACACGCACAATATCGTTCTTCCTGTATTTGAGCGTGTTGACGTCGTCGTACCTGTCTGCCATGTCGGGCAGGTGCACGGGACCAGAGACGGTGTCGCTGAGGTTGACGAGCACCTGACGGTCGTTGACCTTGGTGACACGTCCGGGAAGCGTCATGTTGGGCCTTAGCGAGTCCCAGGTGATGGCAGCGGCAGCGTTGGCCGACCGTGCCGACAGGTCGAGGCGGCTGTTGTCGGCATCGACCGCCGTGACGCGGACCTTGAGCGCGCAGCCCGGGGGGAAGTTGCCGGGCAGGTCGCTCAGCAGCGACAAGTCGTTGGACGCGTCCATGGCGGAGATGCGGCCGCGTACCTTTGGCGACAGGTTGGCCCACAGAAATGCCGGCGTCACATTGTTGACAAAGGCAATGTGCTGGTCGCCAACCTTGATCTGCTCCAGCGAGAGGGGCTCCGACGCGCCGCTAGCCTTGAGGAGGCTGTCCTTGACGGTGAACTCTAGGGTCGAGTGCGTCGAGCGGTGCGAGATGGGGAGGAAGCGGTGGTCCTTGGCGTCGTGCACGCCCAGAACCTTGGCTCTGAGTACCTGGCCCCGGTGGAACTTGGTCAGGGGCTCCTTGGCGTTGTCGATCTCGTCCCAGCTGTCAAAGACCTGCGAGATGTCGATACGGCCCTGGACCTCGCTGTTGAGGACCTGAACGTTCATCTGCGTCTCCTTGATGGACGATACCTTGACTTTGGTGATGCTGCCTTCCGTCAGGTTGTCGTCGGGGGCAGGGGCAGCCTTGTGGCTGGCCTTCTTAGAAGTAGGCTCTTCGTCGTCAGTCGCAGAGGGCAAGGCCACCATGATGCGGTGGAGGTCCGGGATGACCGAGATGATCTTGACTTCTATGGACTGGTTCTTGTGGAAGCCAAAGTCGGACTTGGTGTGAGTCTCGGCCGGCAGGCGGGACTTGGGCAGCAGAGCGAGCAGGTGGGCGCCAAACTGGACAAAGACGGCCGTCTGCGTAATGTTCCTGACGAATCCCGAAACAATTGCGCCTACCTTGGCGTCCTCAAAGGTGGTCAGGAGCTTCTTGTTCTTGGAAGCGTCCACGAGGCTGTGCTTTTGCGTCAGGATGATGACCCGGCGCTTGTCGTCCTTCTCAATCACCATGAGCTCCGACAGGGACTGTCCGACGTTGATGCGCTTCATGGCGAACTGGTTCTTGGACATGGACTTGTCGGTCAGGTGTCCGACGGGAAGCATGGCCTTCAGACCACCATCGGCAAGCTCGACGTATACCTGGTCCTCAGTCTTTTGCGTCACCTTGCCATTGACAAGGTCGCCGACCTGTAGCTTCTTGAGGGCTGCCTGCTTGTCAAGGCCAAATGCAGCCGGGTCCTTGCACGAGACCACGAGCCTCCTGAGTTCGGGGTCGACGTCGAGGACGTGGACCGAGACGACCTGGCCGAGGCGGAAGTGCTCGTTCGGGTCACGGATATATGCCTCGCTCATCTCGCCCACGGGGAGGAAGCCCTTGAGGTTGCCGTAGAACTGGATGTGGGCGCCGTTGGACTGTATTTTGATGATGGTTCCGGGAACCTGCATGCCGACGCTCACATCATCGTACGACTTGATAATGGGGGCCTCGGAGTTGACGAGCGTCTTCTTCATCGTCAGCTTCATCCTCCTCTTGGGCGGGTCCGTGGAGAGGACCCTGGCCTTGACTTTCATACCCTCCCTGAACTTCTTCTCAGGGTGCTGAAGATGAACGTCGGCCAGGTGGCGTTCGGTGACAAAGCCGGTGATGCCCTCGGCGACCTTGAGGATGAGACCAGACACACCCTCTCCGTCGATGACGAGCTTCTCCACCTCGCAGTTGACTACTTCGCCAATGGGCACATCCTCAAGACGAATAAAGGGCTGTTCGAGAACAGTCTTCTCAAATGACAGGTGGAAGAGGCCATCCATCTCGTTGTATCCAACAACGCGACCCTGGTGGACCGAGCCCTTCTTGTAAGGTCCACTGCTCTCGAACAGGGCGTCCACCTTTCCGTCCTTGACGCGGGAAATGTGGACGAAGCCGCTCAGGTCGGGGACGCCGATGTCGACAAAGAGACCGATCTCGGTCTCGACATGCTTAACGGTGCACTTCTCGACGAGGGATGAGATGGGCAGGACTTCTGTCGGCGTCTTCTTGCTCTTGTTGGGAAGCTTCCTCCCCAGCGTGGAGATGTGCGGCAGGAGCGAGATACCCAGCTTGGGCTCCTTGGCTGTAGGGAACGTGCAGATGATGCGAGCCTTGACTTTGGTCGCAATCTTGTAGGTGGAATCCAGGTCGACACCGGACGGGCCGACGCCCGAGTGGATCAGGTCGGCCGTGGCATCGACGTGGCCCATGATCTTACCGGCAAGACCGCGCCTGTCGGTGTTGGTCACCAAGATATCGGCACAGGTACCAGGGAGGTACGTGTTGATGGTGGTGGCCTCGGAGGGGACGGCCTTGACGTTGCGCAGGCGCTTGTCGAGAAGGGAGAGCTGAGCGACCTTGCCGCTAGACACCTTTCCAGTGACGGAGCAAAGGAGGACAGCGCCGGTCTGGAGGCGGTCCTCGGCTATGGTGGCCGGGTCGATCTCGCCCTTGGGCAGGAAGGCCCTCACGTTGGGGATACCGATGTCCATGACGCAACCGTGGTCCTCGACACTGATAACTGACGCCATGACGGTGGTGTTGGCAACCAGCTCGTCCATCCCCATCCCAGCGTTGGCTTCTGTGGGACGCATTGAGAGCTCAATCTTGCGCCTTCCCTTGCCAGAGGTGGCGGCTTCGTCCATTGTGGAAACGACGTAGACTCGGACGTACTGTCCAATGGTGAAGAACGAGGCGAGGTCGACATTGGCGTCGTCTGCATCCTCGTCCTCCTCTTCGGTATCGTCGTCGGCAGCGGCGCGCTCCAGCTTCCCGGTAAGCTGCTCCGAGATGGCGACAATGGAGACGTGGCCGATCAGGTTGTTGGGGAGGGTGACTTCGACATCGAGGGGGTTTATACGGGAGATCTGACCGAGGACCAGGGATCCCTTGACGAGCTTCTAGAAGATGGGACAAGGTGTTAGCGGCAATGATATGTGCGATAACTGTGCACGGCAGGAATTGAGGACGGTTTGTACTGTACCTTAAAACTGAGACTCTCCACCTTGACAGAGTCCTCATCGGCTTTCTTCGACCCGGTCGTCTTTGCGCTCTTCGCGGCAGCCTTGGTCTTCTTTTTCTTGGCGCCCTTGGTGGCCGTGTCGAACTCGTCCTCGTGCATGGCGTCTGCCTTGGCGTCGAGCTGAATCTGCCTCTGTTCGAGGGGCGTCAGAACGCTGCCACCTCCTCGGGGAAACATGGGCTCTTCATCCTTGAGGATAGAGACAACCGACTTGGGCTTGTCGGCGGCGGGCTTGGTGGTGGAAGGCTTCGCATCTCTGCTGGAAGATGAGATATCCTTTGTCTTTTTGGCCTTCTTTTCGGGTCTCTCGCCTCCGGGGGCGTCTTTTCTCTTGAGAGTGCTCATAGCGGAAAACAATGCAGGCGTTGGGACGGCTGCTTTGCTTATTGCCCGCCGGAGAGCCTGGTATGTTGTAGTTTAATGCGACAGACTGGCGATGCTGGGCCAAGTTTTTTTTTTTTTTTTTTTTTCCTGGACCCTCTGACGGTACGTCTATAAGAGCGATAAGAAAGTATTATCGTTCGCGATAAGATAATCGGACGATAAGATATATCAGTATTCTTATCTCTCCGGTGGGGTATGGATGTCCCACAGTGGGTTTCCAGCGCATGTCTACGCTGAAGATGCGCTGTAGCCTCAATTCCAGGCACCGGCTGTCTGCTGACATATAAACACCGCTCTCTTACTTCATCTGCACATGCCTGTCAAGTTGTCTGCTCCTTACATCCCAACCATCATGGTCTGTGGTTATTCCTCTATACTCTCTGGCCTATTATCTTGCCCTTTGGTAACTTCATAATGCTTCCGCGGAAGCGACAGCGCCCCAACCCAGAAAACAAAACGCCGTCTGCTGCCACGGGCGACTGTCCAGCCATACCTCGGCCCCAAATCCAACAACCATCGACGTCACCATCGGAGTCGAGCGCGAAAGATAGCAGCCGAGAGCGAATGCCACCGCCCAAACCAGCCCACGCCAGGGCTTCACAGTCCTCCTTCAATCAGGTTGGTTTTCGACCCCACCTGCCTCACGTATGTGTAATGTGGTGTGAGTTGGCCAGGTGCTAATTATGCATGCATGTCCAAGGTCCGCAAGTCCCAAAGCTGGTATAGGTCCTGGCCGAGAATCTCTAAGGCCTCACCATCAACATCCGTCACCCAGGAGAATATATCTGGAGGGACTGTCAGGTCTGGTAGAGCACCTGATCTCAGCCGTTTTGAACACAGCAAAGACGGCGAGACATACAGTACGGCCAGTCGTGGACGGAGCGGATCCAGCGCATCGCGGGGTCCCGAGAACAGAATGCATAAAACCGACGAAGATGGCAAGCCTGCCGAAGAGGATAACAGCACCGCCAACGCCCCAGATCATCATGGGAACGCTGCAGAGGGCGAGGCTCCCGATGCGACAAATAACGATGAGCCACTAGCCGAGTCCAGTACGTCGGCTGCTACACCAGACGCTCATGCTCCTTCGACAGGATGGCTAGGATGGTGGCCCGGGATTCCTACCGTAGGTACGCAACGGGGGTCTGAAACGAAACCAACGTCAGTTGAGAAGGAAGGTTCGGAAGCCGCTCCTCCTCAAACTAGTACACCCGCCGCACAAACAACCCAACCGGATGGCCCCAGCGTCGAGGGGCAGAGGTCAACATCGTGGTTTGGGCTGTGGTCAGCGGCCAACACACCGACACAAAAAAATACAGGCCCTGGCGAGCCCACGCTCGAGGCTGAACAGGCCAACCCGACCAGTGAGGATGTCGCCATGCCCGATGTCGAACAGCCTGCCCAGCAGCAACAACAGCAGCAGCAGCAGCAGAAGCCAGGCCCGGCTCCAAAAGCCGGCTCCACATGGGCTTTCTGGTCAAGAGACTCTCCTAAGGACAAGGGATACGTGTCCCAGGATGAATCAGGCGAAATTGCAATCATGGGCGAGGGCTCCGAGGCGCATCCACAACCCATGACGGAGGGCGAAATGCCGCCGCCGAATGATATCAAGAACAAAAAGGGCGAACAGGGAGGCGGCATGCTAACCTGGAGGAGGACTAACAAGAGAAATCGGCCTCAGTCGATGGACAACGAGGTGCCATCGCCTTTCCCATCCGGGGCTTCAACACCCCAGGCTCAACCTCCTCAACAACAGCCCGCCACCATGCCAGCGCCGGCACAAGCCAAGACTGAGAGCTCAAACAAATCAACGACCGAGTCGGAAACAGCGACAAAGGGACAGAAGAATCTACTGCTCCCTTCCTTCTCTAGTACATACCAGATGAAGCAGAGCCCATCTATTCTCAAGCAGATTTCTCAGCTCGTTCTGAGATCACAGGACCCTCCGGTGAACCACGTATTTCGTCTCAAGGACCCTCCCAAGATCCGGAAGGCCATCTCCATAGGTGTCCATGGACTTTTTCCGGCAACATACCTTCGTCCGATGATTGGGCAGCCGACGGGAACATCGCTGCGGTTTGCCAGCCTAGGTGCCGAGGCCATACGAAGATGGGCGGAGAATCATGGATCTCCGGACTGCGACATTGAAAAAGTGGCACTGGAGGGCGAGGGCAAGATCAACGAGCGGGTGGAAAACCTATGGAAGCTCATGCTCAACTGGACGGAGCACATACGCCAGGCGGACCTGATTCTGTTCTCGTGTCACTCGCAGGGCGTGCCCGTCAGCATCATGCTCCTTGAGAAGCTCATCGACCTGGGCATCGTAACCAAGGCCAAGATTGGCGTCTGTGCCATGGCTGGCGTCTCGTTGGGTCCGTTTCCCGAGTACAAGTCCGGTATACTCATGGGATCGGCGGCGGAACTATGGGACTTTGGCAAACCGGAATCGGCAAATTCACAGCGGTTCGAGGCAGCGCTAAAGCGTGTGCTGAACTACGGCTCGCGCATCACCTTCATAGGAAGTATTGACGACCAGCTGGTGCCTATGGAGGTAAGTCCCAGCCACATAGTCTTGCCCCCCCCCCCTTAACTCTGCTGCTGCGACAGACAGTCCGACTGACTCTAACTCGCACACACAGTCGGCCGTCTACTCACCCGCAAACCATCCTTACATCTACCGGGCCGTCTTCATCGACGGACGCATCCACGCCCCCGATTTCATCTCCCACCTGGTGGGCTTCGCGCTCAAGCTGCGCAACCTAGGCGTCACGGAGCACGGTCTCATCCGTGAACTGTCCGTCCCCTTGGCGGGCTCCCTGTACAGCGGCGATGGCCACTCGCGCCTCTACTACGACGACCAGGTATACGATCTGGCCATCTCGCACGCTCTCGAGACGACGACGGCCCCCGGCCATGGCCAGAAGAGCAAGGAAAACCAGCACCCAGAATGCGAGATCCGCCGCCACGGAGGCGCCGTGCCCAGCGGCCAGCAGGGACCCAACCAGCCGTCGGCGCAGCAGCCCAACCCTTATGTGCTGCCGTGGATCATGCGCGGTCTTCTGGAGGAGGAGTTTGTCAAGACGGAGCTGAGCCAGGAGGCCCAAGAGCTCCTCAGGCAGTTTGACGACTGGAGACCTGCTAACAAGGCGCTCAAGGATGTTAAGTATAGGTTGGAGGCGGTGCGGTCAAAGCTGTAGGGCCCGTTCTTGCTTTTTCCCTTTGCCTTCTTTTTTCTGCTGAGACACATGTAGCGAATGGATTTCTTCTTGTATTATACCATGTTAGATTTAAAGACAGACGTTTCAACTGCGCGAGTCTCCATGATGCTTTCCCCTAAGCACTCGTACGTGCGTGTTGTGCCTCGGGCGACCCTTGCCAAGGGAGCCTTATTCCTCGCTTCGCTCGATGGACAGACATCATTAGTCTTTTTGGCACCGAGTACAAGATAATACAATAGTCCTGCTCACTCTCTAGTGTTCGCTGCCTGATATGGACAATATATCTGTTCTTTTTCATCTCCTTCTCCTCCTTCTGTTCCACAAAGAAAAAAAAGACAAAAAAACTCCCCAAAAGAAAGATGGCATTAAAATCCCCATTTCCTTCCTCGTTCTTGATAGTATTATACACATTTTTTTTTATCTATGACAAATAAAAAAACAAATATAAAGTACAACCTGATCAGGATCGTCCTGACGCTTTCTTGTCAATCATCATCTCCTCCCGAGCATCCACTTGTCGATGCGGTCCTGAATCTTATCCCAGCTCATGGTATGGCTGGTCAGACCGTAGGCCTGCGCCTCCTGGAGGACGACGGTGGGGGCGCCGCTGCCGCGACCTGGGTTGGCGACGGCGCCGCCGACGACGTCGCGGGCCACGCGGCGCAGGTCGTCGACGGAGAGCTGCTCTATGCGGCGGCACATTTCGCGGACCGGCACCTTGCGGCCGTGGACCTGGACGGAGCGGCCCAGGTCCTCGAGCTCGACCATGCGGCTCTCGAGGTTCATCAGCAGGCTCGACCGGAGCTGGTTCTTGGCCCGCTCGACCTCCTGGGGCTGCAGGCGGGCCAGGCCCGTGTCCAGCGTCAGCGCGTGCAGCTGCTGGCACATGATGTCCAGCATGGCCGAGGTGTGGCCGGGTAGGCAGGAGGCCGAGATGCCGAAGAGCCCGGAGTCCGTGTACGAGTGGTTAAAGGCCACGCACGACTCCACGAAGCCGTGCTGGTTGAGCACGTTGGTGTACAGCCGTGAGTACATGCCCTTGCCCGGCCCGCCGGCCGAGAAGGATCCGCCGCCGCCGAGGAGCGTCTGCAGCGTCGCGAGCGCGTAGATGTCGTCCGACGTCACCGGCAGGCCCTCGAAGGCGAGGTGGATGTGCGTGAAGTTGACGTTGTTGAGGGACGGGGGCTGCGGCGGCAGCGCCAGGAACCCGCCCGTGTAGTGCGAGGCTTGCCGGCTCCTCAGCAGCTCCAACGAGGACGAGGAGGGACTGCGGCTCATGTCGCCAAAGTACTGCTCTGCCAGCCTGACGGCCCGGTCGTGCTCCACGCCGGCAAAGGCCATGACGATGCGCTCGGGGCTGTAGAAGGCATCGCGGTACCTCGACACGGTGGCCCTGTCGATCTCGCCCAGGCGCTCCTCCGGGCACAGCAGCGGGTTGCCCAGCGTGTTGTCCCGGAAGGCGGCCGTGTGCACCAGCTCGGGCAGGATGAGCTCGGGCTTGGCCCAGATCTCGGCGATCTCGTAGCGCGCCGTCTCCAGCTGCGCCGCCACCTCTTCGTCCGTGTTGAGCGGGTCCCGTATCGTCTCGGCCAGCAGCGCCGCCGTCGTCGGCACCGACCCGTTGAACGTCGCGGCCTGGTACATCATCGACTCGCGCGACGACGCGCACTGGATGTTGCCCCCGAGCGCCTCCACCGTCTCCAACATCTCGTCCGCGGTCCGCGTCGACGTCGACTTGAAGGCCAGCCGGTCCATGATGTGCGACACGCCCCGGAGGGAGGCGTCCTCGAACCGAGACCCGGCCTCGATGTACACCCCCACCCCCGAGAAGGAGCCCGGGAGGGCCTCGGAGGCTACGCGTAGCCCGTTTGGTAGCGTCGTGATCCGGTCCAGTTCCGTTGGTTCCTATTTCCGGTCAGCTGTGTTCCGTCTCTTTTCGTCTTTTTTCTTCGCCTTTTTTCTTTTCTTTCCCCCCCTCTGTTCTTTTTTCTTTTTTGTTTCTTTTTGTTTCTTCCTTCTTTCTCTCCCCATACTCTCTTCTTCTCCCTCCTTTCAATTCTGATTCTCTCGTCAAAAACCATCTCTTCTGCCTGACGTCACATACCTTGGGAATCCCATCAACAACCACTGTAGACCCGATACTCCTCCTGTGAGTCAGGGTAGACGAGTTGGTCGCCGTCTTCCTGACTAGATTCGAGACGGTTGAGGCCGCCCTCGCCCTCGAGTGCAGCCTTGCACCAAACTGTCTAAGCATGGTAGCTGTATTTCTGTCCGAGGGAGAGGTGTTGTGGGTGTGTATCGGTGGTTGTTGAATTGAGTCGTTGATAATGGGGAGTTGGTGTTTTCGTAGGGGGGGGGGGGGGGGGGGGGGGGGGGTCGGTCAGAAAATTGTATGTTGTTTCTCGGTATTAGCTCGGGTCAATTAGACCACATTGTCAGTATTACCAACCATGAGGTACGTCACGTCCACATATATCACCTGGGAAGGCCACAGATTTGTTTGATGAATACTTGTCATATAAACATTTTTCAGTCGGATACAAGACGAGCTTAGACTAAAACAATGTGTAGAAACTTTGAATTATGACAATTGGAAAAACAATGGCATTATGTGGGGGGAGTACGTCTCCTAAATGCGTAAAACTATACCGGAACAACGCTCTCTACGCAAAATAAAGAAAAAATAAAAATAAAATAATAAAATAAAATAAAAAGACCTTGAACATAAAACAACGACGACGGCGACGGATGACAACAAAGACGAAGACGAATACAAGACAGAGGCAAAGGCCATACAAGAACAAGAGGGGAGACAAGAAAAGAAGAAGAAAGAAAAAAGCAAAGATTAGAACCTCGATGGAGAGGGAACCCATCTGTAACCATCCTCAATGACCCCAATGCTAGGAAATGAAGGGGCAGATACTAAAAGACAAGAAAGATGGGGAAAAGAGAGAGTATAAGAAGAGGAAGAAAGCGGAAGTGAGTGTAGAGGGAGGAGACAACCACAAGGATAGAAAAGAATATAAGCAAATGCAAACCCACCAGCATCCCACCCGCTATCCTTCTATAGGGGCAATTTCGAATAAACAGTCGTTCTCGAGAAGGAGGAAACTTCCAACAACCCAATCTACGCTACACCAAGCATGCCATGGCAGGCAATGCTATTTTTTCTTTCTTTTTCCGTTCCGAGTCGGAGAATCGTGAGATACTCTCGAGACGGAGCGAGCCGAGAACTCCAAGAGAGGCAAGACAGGAGAGCGGCAGACATCACCGCGGTGCATCAGCAGTGACGGTGACGTCGGCGGCAGCATCGAGGCTCATACTGGCATCCTCCCGGTCGCGGCCGTCAAAGACCCACGGTCCCGCCTCGTTACGCGGCGTCATAGGTCCTCGCGATGGGGAGGCGGCTCCGCTGTCGTTCCTGGGCGGGGTGGATGCCCGTCCCGACCCGGTGATGGGCAGGGGTTCCGTGGACGAGTGTGTCAGGTTTCCGGCGCCGTTGACATTGTTGCTGCTGTCCGAGAGGTTCTCGCTGCTGCTGTTGACGTCGTCGTGCGTCGCGTCTATGGCATCTGGGTCGACGGGGAGCGGCGGCAGGGGTGCATCGTTGCGGTTGCCTCCACCGTCACCGGCGCTGGAGACGGCAGCAGCGGCGACGGAAGCGGAAGCAGGGTCGGACGAGGACGATAGCGGAGCGCCGTTGACCGATGACCTGTCACCGTTCTCTCCCTCGGCTTCGAGCCGCTCCCACTCCTCTGCGGTGTCGTCGACGTCGGCTTCCAGGTCGGCACCGGCTCGGCAGTTGGGACAGATGAAGATGGGGTACTGGGGCGAGTTGAGGAGGGAGCGGACACACTTGAAGTGCCACGTGTGGGAGCAGGGTGCGACGAATAGAGATTGGCAGGGCTGTGTTCTTGAGGTCAGCGGGAGGAGGGGGGATTTCAGAGAAGATGAGGAGGGAGAAAGAGTTGGGAGGGGAAAAAGGAACGTACTCCGATAGAGTTGAGACAGATGGAACAGTCCTGTGACGAGGTTGAGGCAGAGCTGGATCCGGCGGGGGCAGCCATCGTCCTCAGACGTTTGTGAGCGGCCATGCTAGAGTGGAAGTTAGTATGCTATATATATATACAATATATACATATGTGTGTGTGTGTGTGTGTGTATGTGTCCCCCTCTTTCGACCGTTGGAGGGGGAGGGGGGGAAGAGAGATGACTGGAAGACTTACTTGAATGTATTGAGCTTATTCTGCCATCCACGGTTCAGCTCGATCCTCATCTTGACGCAGCGAAATATCATCTCCTCTCCGCCCTTGAAGTCGATGCCGAGCTGGACAATGTCTCCGTCGTTGACGGGAAAGGCCTTGCTCTCCTGCGAGGGCGGGCTGAGACGGATGTGGTTCAGGAAGGTGCCGGAAGAGCTCTTGACGTCCCTGATGTACCATTTTCCGTTCTCGTACCAGAACTCGCAGTGACGGCGGGACACCACCTTGCTCTTGAACCCGACGGCCGCGGCCGAGGGCTGGTGGTGGTTGCCGAGGCCGACGCTGGCCGACATGGCGGGCTGGTTGTCGCGTTCCGAGTAGCGTCCCACGCGGATGGTCTCGGTGCCGGTGGGCAGGGTGCGCGACACGGTGGGGAAGGTGAGCGAGGGACGGGTGGATCGCGGGTCGTAGTATGCCGAGAGGCGGATGGACGGGAGGAATTGGGGGGAGGTGGAAGAGGCGGCGGCGGCGGCGGCGGCGGCAGATGTGAAGGCGTCGCCCGTCGTGGACGCCCTGGGTCTCGTCATCGTGGCGGTGGCGACAGTGGCGGCAGTGGCGGCAGCGGTGTCGAGATTGGCGTTGTTGTGGGATGATGACGATGATGACGATGGCGACGGCGACGACGACGAAGATGTTGACGAGGGAAGTGCCTCGTCTTGCTGGTTGGGGTTCGTATCGGTGGGACCTTGGACGACTGTCGTGCCGAGGGTGTGCTGATTATTGCTGTTGTTACTGATGTCGTTGTTGTTATCAGTCTGAGCGTTATCGACACCGCCGTTGTTATTGTTGTTGTCGTTGTCGTCGTCGTTGTCGTTGTTGTCGTTGTTGTTGTTGTTGTTGTTGTTGTTGTTGGTGTTGTTATTGTTGCTGCTGCTGCCAATATTTCGGCGATGAATCTGATGATGATGATGATGATGTGATGGGGATGAAGATGCTGTGGTGGTGGTGATGGGTGGTGGGAGATGGTGAGCAGGGGCGGAGCTGACGAGGGTGAGACGATTGTTGTTGGTCCTGCGGTTGGACGAGGTGATGGGAGGAGCAGGAGACGGTTGGGATTCGGGGCTGGTGCTGCCGCCGCTTCGGTGTGCTGCTGATCGCGGGATGGACGAGGCGATGAATTCGCTGTTGGAGCGTCTCAGACCGCCGGAGAGTCCTGACAGTCCCGACGACAGACCGGACGACAGCCCCGACGACAGACCGGACGACAATCCGGACGACAGACCTCCTGGGAACACTCCTCCTGCGTCTCCGCCGCTTGCGTTGCTGCTGTTGGTGTCGCGGGTGAGGAGTCGTCGCAGGCGGCTTGACCTGGATGAGGGAGGGCTGGTACCGGCCGTGGCTGCGGCGGAAGTTGCTGCTGCCGCTGCTGATAATGCTTCAGGCGGCACGGGCGACGAGAAGCTGGCCGAATGGGTGAATAACATTGGTGTTGCGACTGCTGGAATCATCTGATGAACTTCCTCCCCACTTCTCTTTTACTTTTTGTTTCTCCTCTTAATTTCTTCCCTTCTCTCTCTCTTTTTTTTCTTCTCTTTTCTTCTCCGGCCTGCCTGCCTTCAGTGTATTTTTTTTTTTGGGTTGGGTTGGGGGGGGGGGGACGCTCAAGATAGGGAATGACCCGAGTTGAGTATAGTGGTGGTGGGTGGTGGGTGGTGGTGGTGGTGGTGGTGGTACCAGTAATAAAGATATATATACTCGTATATATATATATATATGATATATATGTTGTATTGAGTGGCGTCGGTCGTGATGGTGGTCTCGTCCAAAGTCAACTCTCTCTCTCTCAGCTCGAGGGATTCGAAGATACGGAAGAAGACGTCCAGCTCGAGAAGAAGGGTTGGGAGAGGAAAGCTGCAATTAGGGATAGGAGAGATGGAGAAATGGAATAATGGATAATGGAATCCTCGGTACTATTGCTCTGCAGTGCCTGTACTCTGCAGTGTGCACCGACCTTGAGAGTGTACAGGTAATAAATTTTTTTCTGTTTTGATTTTTCAGAGAAATCCAAAAAAAAAAAAAAAAAAAAAAAAAGTCATTGAGAAGGAGAAGGGGGGCGGGACTCGTACAGTAAAGTAGTCATGTACCCGAATCTTTGTCTTCCAATCTCATGTACAGATTATACTAGCTCTCTATCCGTACCTCCGGTACATGCACGATACATGTTGACAATACCGACCAAATCCGTGGTCACTGCTCAGTCATCGTAATGACAATCGGACGCCAGGAGTCGAAGAGTCTAGCGTAGGGAGCAGTCGCGGTGCCGATAAATATGCATGACTGAGGCTGTCAGTATTATACGAGTACCTCTTGGTTAGTGCAACCGCGTAAGACCGGCAATGTGCGGTCTGGACCGGGAAAGCATTACGAGCAATCTGGAATCTGTACGATTATTCTCTTGTATTTTTTATTTTCATGTCCTCCTCGTCTCTTCTCCCGGACAGCTCTCGCATCATCGTCACTCGGTATGAATCTGTGACATGCTGCCCGTACATTGTGGCCGATGGACTCTATTCCACCCATCACTCTCTCGTACCTGTCTATTCGTATCATACGTACGAGGAGCAGTCTTCTCTCGTCGTGCCGCGTACCGTGGAGCCGTAATCTGTAATCCGCACAGGATTACGTGTATCATCCATTCGATCCTCTCCCTCACCGTGCCGTGCGTGCATCGCACCGGGTGCGGGTGCCGCGTGAGCACGGGTGACCGGTACGTGCTCCCATCACCACAGGGCACGAGCGCTGTGGACGGCACCTACCTGCCCTACCTACCTGCCCTACCTACCTGCCTACCGACCTGCCTACCTGCCACCATGCACTCCGGTATGGGTAGAGCGCCGCCTGCGAGTGCCAGGCTGCCCAGCCCTAGTCCCCGTGCAGCTGCGCTGGAGAGCCGTCTGAGGCGTGTAGCGGGTACGTGACCGACCGTACATGCGTAGGCTGGAGCCGCTGGGACAGAGCACGCGCCCCTGCCGTCCACGAGGCCAGAGAAGCACCCGACCTGCGCAGCATCGATACTCCGCTACGTGTGTAGAAGATGATGAAGGTTGAGAAACAAACTGAAGAGAAGAAGAAGAAGAAAAGACCGTGAGACGCTGGCACCTGATCTGATCCCTCTCCTCTCTACCTTCTCCTATACCCTCCTCCCTCTCCCCCTTCCGCACACGGGCCACGGGCTAGCACGGCAGCTCCGTCATAAGCCACCGTAGACGGCAGCTGTCAGAGAAGAGCCCGCCGGAGGGGGGGGGGGGGGGGGGGAGAGGACGCTGGCTGGCCTTGATCCAGCCTCTGCATCCCCACGTCACCCTGTGCATTTGCGCTAGAGAGAGCCAGTCTGCCCGTAGCGTACGGGGGTGATAGCTTGTACCCGTAGAGGGTGATGGATCCGTCCCCTGCGTTCGGGGTTTACCATGCCGCAACCAGGTCTGGCTGACTGCTGGGAATATACGTCAATACAGGTAGAGAGGGAGTAGAGGGATTTAAAAAAAGAAGAACGATTTTATTTATTTATTTATTTTTTATTTTATTTTTTAAAAAGAAAGAAGAGAATATTTCGACTGATGCCCCTTGACAGGTAACAATACAGAGAGGATTTGCTGACGATTTGCCCGTGAAACAACCGCGTCGTCATGATGCACCTCCTCCCATCTCTGATCTCTCTCTCTCTCTCTCTCTGCATTTGCCCTAGCATCATGGCAAGTAGCTCTGTGATATACTCTGTAGGCAGTACGGATACGGAGTAATAGTAGGGAGTAGCAGTACAGAGTAACAGTGCAGAGTACAGAGTACAGAGTACAGAGTACAGTAATCTGTGATATCATAATTATCATCATTATTATTAATATTATTGATTTTTTTTATTGATTTTTTTTTTATTACCTCTGTCCTGCACTGAGACATGGTCCGCCCTTCAAATCGTACCACTACGGCGTAGGCTAGACCGGTAACCCTGTATATTAATACGGAGTCACCGTAATGGTTAATGAATGCGCGGGTATCGACTCTCTCTCTCTCTCTCTCTCTCTCTCTCTCTCTCTCTCTCACACTCTCTCTCTCTCTCTCACAC
>NW_023336203.1:388098-405737 GCF_012550715.1 Geosmithia morbida
CTCTCTCTCTCTCTCACACTCTCTCTCTCTCTCTCACACACACTCTCTCTCTCTCACACTCTCTCTCTCTCTCTCCGTGTGTGTGTGTGTTGTGTGTCCCTGATTACCTATTCTGACGCTATGCCTAATACTGCCGATCGCAGCCGGGGGGGTAATGACTAGCACTGGCTGGTTAGAGTCGTAGCCTGCCTGGACGGCCTGAACACATGTTCGAGTCAGCTGCTCGGTCACGAGGTTTCGCAAGACTTCTCGGCCCTCGATCCTCAATCATCTGCCGTGCGTGGCTCATGACCCGTCCCTCTCGTCCCCGCCCCTGCCCTCTTCAAAGGCTCAGGCTCAGGTGCAGGCAACGGTAGACCGTGCCTTGCTGCATCGAGCGACACCCATACAGGTTATAGGTTGATCTCTGTGCTCGTAGCGGGACAGAGGGGTAGCGGCTGTTGTGTATGACCTGACCTGTATCCGTCGTATATACGAGTATGTGCAGACTACTCCCGATACGCCCAGCTCAACTCCCAAGCCATCCAATCCAGCCCCCTCCCCCCATCATATCTCTCAGAGCGCCATCCACTCCTCTGGTGAAGCCCCTCCCCTTAGGTGACAATGTATAGATTACCAGTACAGATGACGGATTACATGTTATTCTAGGTAACCACCAGCTTTTCCCTCTCTCTACCTATCCAGAGGGGGCTGGGGAGGGAGAATAAAAAACGGGGGGCGCCGGCAAGGAGACGGTCCTGTCCGCAAACATACGATACATCTTGTATCGATACCTCTAGCCTCTAAGCCTATTTTTATTTTTTTTTTTTTATTTTTTTTTTTGCTAACCTGCTCTGCAGATTAACTCTACTTGATTGATCTTCATCTCCATCTGCTCTCTATCCTTGGAGTATGAGCATCCTTACTCTCGTACTCCCTTCTACATGGGGCATGGATATCAATCAACACTGACTCTTAGCCCCTCCCCGCTTATGCCGTTATAATGCAAGCCTTTTAATGCAAGCCTTTCAATGCAAGGTGACGTCCTCCTCACCTTGTCATGAGCATTCCATTGCACCTCGAGAGAAGAATGGAAGATGATGTTGATAGACAATGATGGTAAATAATAATAATAATAATAATAATAATAATAGTAATAATAATAATAAATAGATAAATAGATGGTTAAAATAATACTGTGTGACCAGTTGCACCTTGCCATCCTCCCTAGCATTAACCATACCTGTGACTATCAAAAGGCGGGCCGAGCAAAGCTGTGAGGGCCCCCCCCCCCCCCCCAACTCGCATCCTGTACTCCATGATGCGCATTGGCACAGTCAATACCGAAAACCTGCTTTATATTGTGTCACAGACGCACATACACACACACACACACATACAGAGGGCTCTGGTTTCTAGAAACAAAACAAGAGACTAGACAAGACAAACAAACAAACAAAAAAAAAAGAAAGGTGCTGGACGCTCCTGCATTGCATTTCCCCGTCACTCCATTCCTAGACCATGTCTTCTCTGACTATTCATCTGTACGAGAGTACTCCCGTACCTCTTCTGACTCTTCTCTTTCTCTTCTCCTTCTTCTCTCTCCTTTTTGGCAAGGTTTCTCAGCTTGCCCTGCTAGCTCTAGCTCTGCTCCGTCCGTATCATCTGTACGGAGTAGATGATGATGGTAGATCTGACAGGAACAGGCAGGCATCAATCACATCGCGCCTTTCCACTGACAGCTCACCTACCTCTTTCTTTTTGCTAGGGTCCGATGTGATGCTTGCACTCTTCGTACGCGGGAGGTACTGTGGTGCCCATAATGGTAGCCCGTAGGTGCGGCTATCCTGCTAGTATCACGCGCTGACGCTTTCCCCTAGGGTCTAGGCAGGTATCATGACCCTCTTCGACGGAACTAACCATGCGAGGGGAATCTTGAGGGACTGCAATCAGGGGGGGGGGGGGGGAGAGGGGGAAGTGGAAGATTGTCACCTCCACCCCCAGGGGTTCCTCCGAATGCGGTCATTCCGTTCATCTTGTGACATCATCAACATGACAGTAACACTGCAAGACAGCCAGCACAATGTCAAGACATGAATTGCTGTTATTATTGTCGTCCTGTTCGAGAGTTCAATCACTATGGCTCACAGGCAAAACAAGAAAGCATCTAAGCAAGCAAGCATCCCAGCAACAATTTCAACAAAAGCTACCACCGGGAAACAAGAAACAAAAATGTATAGAGAATCAGGGGGGGAGGGGGGGGGGAGTGATGATATAGAGAGTAGAAATGTGTGTGGAAATGTGTGAGAAGAAAAAAAAAGAGAATCACTTCTTAAACACCGCATTTCCCAGCCTCTCAATCTCCCTTCCCTCCTGCGTATCACGTCCCGCCGCCTCGAGTAACCTCTGCCAAGCCTCCGCATCCTTCAATCTGGTGGCCTCCTCCGCCGCCCTCAACCTCATGCCGCACTTTTCGTACATTTCAATCGTAGCCCCTTGCTCTAGCCTCGTGCATTTCGGTATGAAGATGGCCGCTACCTTTTGATTTCCCGCTTGTAAGACCAAGTCAAAGTAAGGCTGTTTTTTTTTTTTTTTTCCGTCAGTCAACCAGTCAGTCAGTCTTCATTTCTCCCTTTTCGTCGTCATAGACATTTCAAGATTCGCAAGTCCGCAGATCATGGAGAGTGAGACTTACCTCCCATCCGATGGGACTGTTCCTCGACTTGGAAATGTCTTCGATCTCATGCCAATCTCTCTTGGCCACGAGGGCACGTAATCTGGTCCTGTCAATACACAAGCACTTATGATATCCGAGATAGATGAGTAAATAAAAGGAGGGGGATGGGGGAGGGCTGAAAGAAAGAAAGAGGCTTTAAAAAAAGAAGTTGAAAGGAAAAGAAGAGAAGAGAAAAAGAGAGAGAGAAAGAAGAGAAAGGAAAGAAACTCACCGGATCCAGCACGCCACCTTTTCAGGTACCTTGAACTCGCTCTGTATCTTCTTCGCCCTCCCGTAGAAGCCCAGGTTGATCAGCTTANTAGATGAGTAAATAAAAGGAGGGGGATGGGGGAGGGCTGAAAGAAAGAAAGAGGCTTTAAAAAAAGAAGTTGAAAGGAAAAGAAGAGAAGAGAAAGGGGGGGGGGGAGAAAGGAAAAAGAAAAAAAACTCACCGGATCCAGCACGCCACCTTTTCAGGTACCTTGAACTCGCTCTGTATCTTCTTCGCCCTCCCGTAGAAGCCCAGGTTGATCAGCTTAAACATGGTCTCGTTGACGCTGAGGCCCGTAAACGAGTCCGTGAGGTCCCTGTCGAGGGCGTCCTGCATGCGCAGCAGCGTGGCCGCCTCCTTGAGCGATTGCAGCTCAAACGACGTCTCCCGCGAGTCCGACACCAGCTTGGCCGCCAGGGCGAGCTTGTCCGACGCCGTGCGCGGCGACGGCTGCGCGAGCGACTCGCGGACGAAGACGGCCGCGCCGTCCACGCGCCTGTCGTCCTGGTAGTACAGGTCCTTGAGCGTGCCGTTGTCGCTCTCCGCCAGCGCCGCGGCCTCGACGAGCGCCGTCGCCGTCGGCCGCGGGTTGAGCGTGCGGAAGAAGGCGGCCAGCGGGAGCTTCTTGCGCAGCTTCAGCAGCACCGACAGCATCAGGTCCGTGTCGCCGCTCTCCACCGCCTTGTCCAGCGCCAGCTCGTCCTCGTCCATGTCCAGGAGGAGGGGCACCTGCCGCCCCGCCCGGGGCTCGTGGTTGAGCAGTTCCGTCGCCAGCCGCCCGCGGCCCTCGTGGTACGCCGCCCGCGCAATCTCCTCGAACGAGATGCCCGGCTTGCCCGCCAGCCGCTCCACCACCATCCGGCAGATGGTCTCGTCGTCCTCGGTCCCCATGCGCACCTTGCTCGACGCCCAGTGCACGTAGATCCTGTCCGTCGGCAGGTTCAGGTACCCCGCAATCTTGAGCGCCAGCAGGTACTCGTGCCGGTTCAGCAGCCGCCCCACCACCTTCTCCGGCGTCAGACGGTGGTACTGCTCGTACGACAGGGGCATACCCGTCTCGTAGAACCGCACCGCGTTCAGCACCCTCAGCGTCTCGCACATGTCGACAAAGTCGTCGCTGTTGTACATGTCCAGCACCGACTTGCCAAATGACGCCGCCTTGAGCAGCCGCTTCTGCCAGTACGCCTCGAATTCGCGCCCCGCCGCGTTGACGCACGTGTCTACCGCGTCCGTCAGGTTCGGCCGAATCAGCTGGATGTAGTCGTCTGCCTTGGGCGACTCCATCTCCAGCTGGCCTACGGCGTCCAGCAGTATCGACGCCGGGCTCGACTCCGACGCCGGGCCCAGGACGTCCAGCGTCTCCTGCGGTACTCGCTCCAGGAACTCGCAAAAGTCGTTTGTGATCAGACGCGCTCCGTCGTACTCTGCTTTCACTGTCAGGTCATCGAAGATAGATAAATAAAAGAAAAGGAAGAAAGATACCCGGCGCCGCATATGACCGGTAGTACGTACCGGAAAACACATGCACGCGCGTGCTGTCGTAGATGTAAGACGACGAGACGTCGCCCGGCCCGATGATGTGCACCTCGTCCTCCCACGCAATGAGCGGATCGCTCCCGCACCACTCGACGTACAGCGGCGGCGTGCTGGAGTCGGAGTCGTGCTCAAAGATCCTCTCCTGGAAGTCGCTCGAGATGATGTGAGCCTTGCCATTTTGGCCGTACAGGTTGACAAACTGCCCATCGGGCGACACGCTGATGTGGCTAAAAGGCCCAATGTCGAGGAACCGGTCCTCGCAATCGTTGGAGTCGACGATGTAGACGGTCGACCCGACGCTCAGAAGGACCTCGACGGACCGCGAGAGAGTGTGGTTGGGCGACATGACGCCCCATGAGTGAATATGGTCATCACCGTCGTCGTCGGCCAGCTGCCGCGGCAGCGACGCCAGCTGTTTCGGTCTCGGCTCGGTATACGAAGTGACTGATATCAGGGTATTGTTCTCGAGAAGGGCGACCATTCCGGTATCGTAGAAGCTATCGTTGCAACACACCCTTCCATCAGTACAAGACCTCAACCCCCCACGCGCAGAGACACCGGATGCTTACCGACACGACCTGACACCGTGAACATCGGCGCCGTGGCCGAGTGAGAAATGGCTAAAATCGCCCTGGAGGTCGTAGCAGCGCACCCCTCCGTCTGCCGTGACGACCAGCAGCGTCTCGTCCTCGGACCACCCCAGTCCCTTTATCGGCCCTTTGTCCCAGGGAATGGCCCGCAACTTCTTGCCGGCCAGGGTGTAGATGTCGATGACGGGCTTGGATGACCGTCCGGGCCGGTACTCGTGCAGCTTGGTCTCATCGCGGAACAGGGCCAGCGCTCCGCCGTAGGGCGCTCCGGCCACAATGTAGTTGTCGAGGTCGATGTCCTGGTCGAACACTTCGGTGTACAGCTGCGTCTTGCGGAACCACTTGTCGCCCACGCTTTCCCAGGCAGCGCTGGGATGAAGGGTCGTCTCCATATGTGCTCTTCTGGGGCAGGTGGCAGGGCAGTGTCCGGGAAAGGGCTAGGGCTATCGCATCGTCATGCCCAAGCGTCTTGTTTCCTGGTTGCGGACAGACTTTTGGTCGTCAATGGGGGTGAGCTGGACCGGATAGCCAAGCTCTCTTGGGCCGTGGTGACGTCGATGGAGATTCTTCGGCTAAATGCGGGCCGCGCATCATAGAAGGAGCAGAACGGCTTCCATCGACTCACGAGGTTACTGTATGCAAAGGAACCCGAGGTTGATCTCTGTTCCCTCCTTCTGCATTTTCGTTTCTCTCATACTTGCTCACTCTTCCTATGAAGATGCTCAGTTAAGCATGCCAGGATTGTATGTCCGCATTTTCCGCCTCGTGAATGCATGCGTCTATCTGTTATTATAGCTCGACGCCATCTATACATCATCCCCACCTTCACAAGCCTCCCTCTCTGCTCGTTTCATCCCACCTCATACATCATCATCGTCCATCTACCGAAAAGCATGCCAGACTGGCGCTCTGAGTACCTCTCATCCTTCAAGGATGCAGAGCTCAGTAATCCCGTCAACATGGAACTAGTACAGACATGCATGTGCCTCTATCTCCTTCCAATACTCCCTCCACGCACACCTTGACTGACATCTCGACTGGTCAGGCTCACAAATGGCCGATCGCATCTCTGCTCTCGAGGCAGAAAAAGCCGCCCTCGAGGCATCCAGGCCATCAGCAGCCGGCAGATCCCACCAGAAGCAGGCCAGTGGCAGTGGTGGCAACGACGACCCTACCATAGCCCAGCTACGTCTTGATCTGGCTGAGGCGATGCGGTCCAAGGGCGTGTCCGAGGCACGCCTGCGTGCGGCAGAGGAGGAACTCGATAAGCTCCGTATCAAGACGAAATCCGACACAAAGAACATCAAGGCTCTCGATGTAGAAAGGGCGGCGCTCATCAGGAGACTAAAGGACCGGGAGCATGAGTTGCGTGAGAAGAGGAAGCTTGTTGAGGTGAGGCATCACCTCTCATTCTCTCCGGGTTTCCGCATCACATGGGTCGATTGCGCTAACCTGTGCCGTTTGTTCTGCTGATGTGTTTTTGCGTGTGTAGAACGTTCAGGATGAGATGATTACGCTTAACTTGCAACTCTCCCTGGCCGAAAAAGAGCGCGACAAGGTTAAAAAGGAAAACAAGGAACTCGTTGACCGATGGATGAAGAGAATGGGTCAAGAGGCGGAAGCCATGAACCTCGCTAATGAGACCAAGTCGTGAAGGTGAAGAAGCAGAGAACAGAAGTTAAAGGGGGCAGATGACGACGCTACGAGTATAGAATGTTACGCTACTAGGTAAAAGACCCCCCGCGTTCCTCTCATTCTTATGCTGATGCATTTCATTCCCATCTCCCGTTCAATCCGTTTGTATCTTTGCGTATCCTGCGTTTCATTGTCTTTCGTTCTCTTCCTTCTTCAGAAGAAAGACACACAAAAAAATTCTCAACCAAGAAGCAATGCAACGTCTGTCCAGCTGACGAATGAAGAAAAATGCTCGCAGATCTCGTTCTTGTTCCTTTTTGGCTCTCATCTGGTTTTACTTGCGTGTGGCGATATAATACGCCCCGCCCGCATTGGTCCAGCTCACATACCCTTCCGGGTACGTGTGCTCCTCGACATCGAGGATGGTGCTCCCGACGTCGTTGACGTTGTAGCTCGACGACTCGCCGGCAAACGACTTGAGCGAGATGACCTTGCAGCCAGACTTGAGGTCAAGGAACATGCGGACGAGGTCGTCGTTGAGTTGGGCTGTAAAGGCCTTGTTGTTGACCAATACGACATCTGCGCGCTTGAGGGCATCATGGATGCGGATGTTCTTACGCACATCACCCCTCTCAATATGCGTCTCCCCGGGCTTGATGCCCCACATAAGACAGCGGGCGGCGAACTCTCGGTGCTGGGCTTCTGCCAGGTTGGCTGCGTTGTCCATCATCTCGCACCCCCAGCTTTCGCAGCCGACCTCGAGGGCGGCTTGAAGGACGACGTTGCCGACGCCGGACCCCAGGTCGACAAAGACCTGGTTGGAGCTCATCTTGATGTCGTCGACAAGCATCTTGGACACGAAGGGATGTAGCAGCTCGCCGTACACGAAATCGGTGCCGTTCTCGTACTTGGCCAGCAGGTCAACGTGGGGCGCCACAGTGCGGTCGTATATCTGGTCGAGGATGAAGGCGGCCAGGTGGCGCGGTAGCTCGTGGCGCGACTCGAGGTTCCTGGACACGACGCCATCCTCGACCAGCTGCAGAAGCGTCTCGTTGTACTCGCTCAGGGCAGCCTTAAATCCCATCAGGTCCTGCACGTTACGGTTGGACGCCTTTTCCAGCCGCCGTATTAGACCTGTCGTGTGGTTGGTGAACGGCTCGGCCGCGTTCTCGTCGAGGTAGTTTTCCGCCACTAGTCGGACGACCTTGATGCTCGCATCGATGGCGTCGATCTTGTCCTTGGCCCATACCAGTTGAAATCTAAGGGGGGGCGAGGGGGTACGGTCAGCGCACGTTTTCGCAAAGGTGGGGGGTGGGGCAGGAGGGGAGGGGAGGGGGGCTAGCTGGGGGAAGTGAAGGGGGGCATAGCACCAACCTTTCTCGCGGACATAGACTCGGGTACTGCAACTGTATGTCAACATCCTCCTTCACGGCACCCATGACGGGCACGCATCGGTTGTCGAGAGAGGCTAGCTGGTCGGCGTGAACGAACTCGAGGTCATCGTGGTGACCGTCAAAGGAGCGCGGGTTGCCGAGTCGGCGGTTCAGGTCCTCGGATCGGCTGTCATGGGTGGCCTGACGCTGTCGCTTGCGCGTCTCGAGGGTCAGCCACTCGTCGTCCTCAGCGTCGCTGTCTTTGTCGAACTTGACGCGCTCGACGGCTGGCGACCTGCGTACTGCGGCGGAACCGCTGCGGGACGAGGAGCCGCCGGAGCCGCCGGCCTTGCGCTTCCGGTCTGCTGTGCTGGTGGAGGTTGTGCTTGTCCCGCGACGCTCGTCCGACGACGAAGGGTAGGGTGAGTGGCTGCTTTGGCGACGGGCGAGACCAGAGGACGGATTGGGCTTGGGCGAGGGTCGCGGCGAGGGTCGGGCAGAGGATGAAGAGGCAGATGCGGTGGCGAGGGGGGAGCGCGCGCTGGACGAGGACGGGATCGCCGGCTTCGGAGCGGGGCGGCTGACGGCGACCTTTTCGACGCGAATCTTGGGCGGGTTTGCCTTGAACTTGTTGTTTTTCGAA
Organism: Geosmithia morbida; assembly: GCF_012550715.1. Taxonomy (NCBI): domain Eukaryota; kingdom Fungi; phylum Ascomycota; class Sordariomycetes; order Hypocreales; family Bionectriaceae; genus Geosmithia; species Geosmithia morbida. The sequence goes on from NW_023336203.1 coordinate 396,842, forward strand.
CTGAAGAGAGGCATGATGGGAGAGGGTGAGGAGTCGTGTACGTATCGTGTTGTGGGGTTGGAATGCGGCTGAGGCGGGAAGGACCGAAGGGACAGTAAGAAGGAAAAGAAGAGGAGAAAAAAAGAGATGATGTCGGTTCGGGTGTGCGTTTAGAAACGTGTCTCTCTGCGTTTTGTTTTGCGTAGGTGTGTGGGAGTGTGTGCGCGCGTGCGCAAGCAAGTCTTCTGGAATTAAAATGAGACGGGATAAGAGAAAAAAAGGTATAAAATGAATAGAAAGAACACGATAGAATAGAAGAGAGAGGATGAAGGAGTGTGTGTAGAGTTACCCAAAGTTTGGGCGGAAAACGCGATCCCAAAGAAAAGAGGGTAGACGTTAAAAGAAAAGAAGATGATAAGGAAGGAGGAGAAGTAGAAAGTAGTGATATTACACACGCGCGCGCAAGATGGGCGATGGAACAAAGAGAGACAGAGGGGGGTGGTGAACGGGAATGGCAATGAGAAGGGGAATGTCGAACGGTGGAGGCAAGGCGGGAGGGTTTCTCTCTGTCCTCTCTCTCCTTAATCAGCAGCAGTCTTCTAAGCATCCAGTAGCACGGAGTACTACTCATAAGAACTACGGAGTATCAATACTCACAGTAGCTACTCATAGTAACTACTTATAGTAACTACAAATCTTATGTACTCGTACTTGTGGTAATAAACTACTCGTAGCAATCTGTATTGGTAGCACTACTATTACTAGCTATTACCTACAGGGCTACGAGTAGTAGTAGGAGTAGTAGTAGTAGTGGCAGTAGTAGTAGTGGTAAGTAATCTGTAGTAGTATTATATGTATTGTAATACGCCGTAACGATGCGCTATGGGGTGAATGACTGACTGACCAGTGGCCAGTGAGTCAGTGACCCCCTCCCCCCTCCCCCCCCCAGCTCGAGCCCATGGATCGCGGATCCATAAAGAGTCCACCCGGGCCAGGATTTGAAATGGGCGGATCACTGCAGCTTCGGTACCACTACAGGTAAAATGGACAAGTAGGAGAGCACTCTCTCTGTTTGACCTAATACCGGTTCTGTAAAGTCGAGTAGAGTGTCGAGGCTAGAGGGAACCTCGGGCAGTTCAACCGCCGTCCAATATGTCACTGTATCAAGTCACTACTGCTACTATCGTACAGTGGTACAATACAGTGCTATCCATATCAATACAAAGCCCAACCCACCACGGTAGTGGCACCAATCACTGCGCAACCCCTGGAAAGTCCATCATGGGAAACATGTCCGGGGGGGGGGGGGGGGGGGGGGGGGGGGTCGAGACCGTCGTCATCTTTCCGTCTGCATCCAACTCAACTGCATACACCGTCATTATACCTAGACTCGACCATCGGATCGGACATGATGGACGCAAAATGCCTCGTAAACCAACAATATGCACACGCCCATCGTCATACTCCATCCATCGCTCATCCCCCACGCACGATGTACACCAAGATACGTCGTATGGGTCCACACGTCTCTCCTCTTTCACGTGTAGCAGATCATCGTAGTTGTCAGATGAGCCATCTGGCCAGTAGCCTGTTCCACGAATGTGCTTCTGGCCATGATATGTCATCTAGGAAGTCTACCAACGGCACGGAATATGCATCTTGGTCTTTTTTATATTTCTGTCGATTCTGCGCTGCCTTTCCGTTGGACTCTGGCTGATCCGACGAGTACGACAGCGTTGGCATAGGAAAGGCATCACGTCGCAGACCGCCCAACCCGATGGATACACAGCTGTCTATTGACGTCCACGTCGGTCACATTTCGATGAGTACGCGTGCTGTGGCTGTAAGACGGTCTGACCGACGGATACGAACTGATATTTATAAATATATAGCCTACATCTGCCCGGGTCTATCGTAGTACAGACCAGGTCCGGTCATCGTATAGGAGAGCAGACACTTTTTGTTTTCTCACCATCTATAAACTTGTCTACCTCTTCAGAGTCTTCTGCTTCTCGGCATCGGTGGCCACGTTCCTCCCCTCGACAAGGAGACCCTTCTTCCTCCTCACGGCGTCCATGTACCGCTTTGCCACGTTCTCCTTGTCGGCCAGCTCGCCTAGGTCCTCGAGGTCGTCCTCGGTGAAGGGCACCCAGAAGGGGTCCTCGTCCAGGACCTCGAAGCCGGCAAATATGAGCTGGGGCTGGGCGGCGCCGCTGGTGCGTTTGCGCATCTCGTCGGCGAAGCCGAAGCTCTCGGCCACGGGCAGCAGGGCCTGAATGGTGAAGAAGGGCGTGCCCTCGTTCATAGTCTCCGCCACGACGCGGCCCCTGCGCCGCGTGAGCACGTCGTATACCCTGCCCAGAACGTCCGTCGACGCCTGGATCTCCACCGTGTACATGGCCAGCATGAGGCGGGGCGACCAGTCGAGGAACCCGGCCCGCACGGACGCCTGCATCGTCTTGATGATCTCGCCCGTGCGGTCGCGCGCGAGAGACTCCTCGCCCGAACCGACATCGAGCCTCACTTCCTCGATGAAGATGGCCACACCCTGCATCGGCTCGCTGCACAGCGGCCCCTGTGCCGTCGCCAGCTGGAAGGCGTAGTTGATCTTGTCCGAGAACTGCCGCGGGTCCAGCTTGTCGGCTGCCTTGGGCGCTTCGCTGGTCCCCTCCTCCCCAGGGCTGGCGAATACCCTGGACAGGATGCCATCCTTGGTCGCGTCGATGAGCAGGTTGGGACCCGTGCGTCGCGGTCCAAACGCAGCAATGCGGTCCACCTGGTTCTTCCACACGTCTCGCCCGCCCTTGCTGTGCTCCAGTTTCTCCTTCAGCTTCTTCCGGAGGTCCTCGACCGACAGCACGTTGCCGGCCGCCAGCTCCGTGTCGGCTTCGATCTTCTCCTGGCCGTCTTGCTGCTGCTCATCCTCGGCCTCGTGTTGCGTCTTATACAGCCGCCTGATGGAGTCGACATTCTTGACGAGAAAGTCGGTCGCCTCTACGGGGATGGGACGCACCCGTAGTGAGATGGTCACTTGCTTGGAGCTTGTGACGCCCACGACGGCGCCTCGTCCCAGTTCCCGGTTCGCCGGTGGTCGCATGTCCTCTGCTCGCACCGTCGTCTCCCTATATGGAACGATGGGGGCGCCGGCCTGGATCTCGCATCGCCCAAACCTATCGCGAATATCCGTCATGCACCGCTCCAGGTGCAGTTCGCCCGCTGTGAGGAGCACGTGCTCTCCGCTGCTGAACTGTTCGTATTCGGCGCAAGGGTCGCTCTGTACGAGGAGCTTCAAGCCCTGGATCATCTTGTCCAGGTCGAGCGGGTTGACAGGCTCCAGGGCCACACGCACAATCGGCTGACCCGTCATGCTCACACCCGCGAGGTTGACGGCCCCCGGAAGACGGCTGCACAACGTTCCAGACTTGAGAATCTTGCCCTCCAGGCCGCCGATGCCGAAGACGACGCCGGCGGGTACAGAGGGGAGTGCCTCGAGGTTGCGTCCCATGAGCATGTACAGTGACGTGACGGTGACTTCTTGCGGTCGGGGTTCCGCATCCGGCTTCGCGGGCGACCACTTAGGCGGGATGACGTACAGCTTGTCGCCCACAGACAGGGTACCCGAGTATATACGTGCGAAGCCGATGAGGTGCTCTGGGTCGTGCTTCTCTTCCGCGGGCCCAGGTAAAGGGTCGCTGATGTCGGCATTGTCCAGGGCCTCTGCCAGGGGGTCCATGCCGTTGCTGCTGTCTCCCTTGTCTTCTCGGGCTGCCTTTGCCGCCTCGGCTCGCTTTTTGCGGGCCAGATCCCGAGCCTCTTCTCCCGTCATTTGCCCTGGCCTGCGCTTGTTCTCCGGTAGCTCGCTCTCGGGCACTGAGACCATCTTACTGACGTAGGCTACGACGGGGTCTGACGTTGAGTCCTTAAATGAGATCATTGCGTCTTTGATTTCCTTGTCGATGGATTCATACCCTGGAGCCTCCTCCAGCAGATTAGGCAGTCGCTCCGCCTGAGCCACGGGTGGCGATGGCAGACTCTCCACAACGGAGACGAGCAGGGCGGTTGACAGCGGAAGCCAGGCGGAGAAGACGGTGGTCAAGAGCTGGCGCGGGTCGCGTGTCCTGGAGACATGGGGGGGGATGGTAATGTTGAGCGACTTGGTGACCTTCTCCAGAAGGACGGGGTCACCCTTTCCGTCGTCACCACCAGTCGTGGCCTGGTAGACGGTCCAGATTGGTTCAAGGACGAGCTGGACAAATATAGGCTTGAGGTTACGACCCTTGAGGTGTTTCGGGCCGAGAACCTTCCTTGTTTTAGGGTCGAGATAGTAGTTGCCCCAGAGGACCTTTTCCATGACACCGCGCTTGATACCCAGCTTCTTCTCGTATATGCTAGCAAACTGGCGGCTGGTAAAGGCCCAGCCGTCGACAGCACTGCTGAAGATGACATTATTTCTCTCAGGAGCAAAGTAAAGCTCTTCATCGTCCATCTCCTCCCACTGGACCTCTGCCGAGTCACCAGCACCTGCGGCCTGGTCCGCGAGAATGGCCTCCTCTTTCGCGGCCGTGGACGCGCTGATGCGTTCCTCCATCTTGGCTCTCCAGTTAAGGTCCTCCTCCATGCGCTCACCCTGGAAGAAGCTTCCCAGGACGGCGTTGACCTGCTCGAGAAGCCTGCTCAGATGGACAAACGCTTCGGCAGGACTCATCTGCAGCTCCGTGACCAGTCGGTCCATCTTGTTAATGACCAACAGCGGTTTCAGCTTCTCGATCCACGTCTGCCGGAGCACCGTCACTGTCTGGCTGCACACACCCTCGACGGCATCCACTAGAACGACGGCGCCGTCACAGAGTCGCGAAGCAGTGGATACCTCACTGCTAAAGTCGATGTGGCCGGGCGAGTCGATGAGGTTGATAAGGTACTCCTTTTGCTCTGGGGTAGCCTCGGGTGCTGACCGGCGAAGCATGGAGAAGTAGAGCGATATGGCTGATGACTCCATGGTGATTCCACGCGTCTGCTCATCTGGACGCGAATCGAGGTACCGGATCTTACCGGCAAGTTTGGGCGAGATGATGCCGTTGGTAGCAAGTAGGGCGTCAGTGAGGGACGTCTTGCCATGGTCGACGTGGGCCAGGATGCAAATCTTTGAATAAGTCAGCACGCGCAAAAGATGACCAATAATAGATGTCTCGGGGATCTCACATTACGAATGTCCTGGGGCTGCTTCTGCAGAGCAGCCAGCTTCTCTGGAGTGACGACAGGCATCGTGGTGGCGGGACAAAGCGGGTGAAGCTTCGCAGTCGTGGCTGGATATGTACTGATATGAACAGTCTACGCTCTTTGCTCAAAAGACAAGGCGACACGGCCTGGAGGATGGTATATATTCGAGACGTCTATAAAAGACAAATTCTCACTCAGAATGACGATAGTGCAGTAGTGCTTAGTTGTTTGGTCATAGTGTGTGACTAATCTGTCTTGGCTCCAACTTGTAGCCCAGAAAAGCAGCGCCCCAATGTAGATGGATTATGACTGTCGAGAGCTTGGAGGGTAGAAACCAGAGAGTGTAGATGTCTATATGCAGTATGCATCAAGTTCGAAACCTGGTGCCGTATATTCGTTTGAGCACAAGCAAAGACAGTGAGACACGGTTCCCTCGATTCTTCATCTGCCCCTCCATCCAGGTATCGTCATGGCCCATATGCCCCTCCAAACTGGAAGCCCGCTTTAGTGAATATTGACCCCTCTTTTTCTGGGATAATATGGTTAGTCATATAATATGTACGCAAAGCATGGCTGACGCCCATGGCATGTATATAAGCTATATCTCATGACCATATCCGGTACACACACCCCACTCATTCACCCGCAAACCGCAAAAAGCCCTAAGACTCACGAAAATTCAAGGTTGGCTTGCCTTGGACCACAGCAAAATTTCGGATCTCCCTGCCCCTCATTCCCGCAGCGCCGCGTCCGACCCTCCCCCCCCTTCGCTTCTTTTTTTCTCGACTTTCCACCTTTTTCAAACCGAGGAAAGGAAAGACGACAACCAAAAACCGACGGCAATACATCAACTATGTCGACCTACCAGAACGGCATGGCGCCGGCAGGCGACAGCGATGCCGAGGAGGAGGCCCTCGTAGCCGAGTACAAGGAGCAGGTCCAGTACGAGGACGGTGAGGAGCTGAGCCAGACCAACTCGGCCCCCCAGGCGGACGACATCCAGGCGCGTCTTGTCCAGGCTGCGCAGCCTCTCGACTTCTCGGCACCCCTGGACGTCAAGTTCCAGAGCTACGATGCCTACTGCAGCCTGTTCCACTTCATCCTCAACTCGGAAGGTCCCGTTGACCTCGAGCCCCCTTCTGTGTGTTGCCCCGAACCCTTTCGTCTTATCTTGAAAAGAGATAAGAGGGAGTGAAAGAGAGAGAAGGATAGAGGATAGAGGGAGACAAGGACGGGACAAAGAGATGTGATTGCTGACTATTCTTTATAGTACTACTGGGCTTGGGATGCCATTGACGAATTCATCTACCAGTTCAACTCATTCTGCTCGTACCGGTCGCGGATCGCCAGGCAGGCCAACAACGAGGAGGAGATGCAGATCCTCCGAGAGAACCCCAACACGTGGGGTTGCTACAGTGTGCTCAATGTTCTGTACTCGCTGATCCAGCGGTCGCAGATCACGGAGCAGCTGGCAGCCACGAAGCGCGGCGAGGACCCGGCGGCGGTGGCGGGCGAGTACGGGTCCAAGAACCTGTACAAGATGCTGGGCTACTTCTCCATCATCGGCCTGCTCCGCGTGCACTGCCTCCTGGGCGACTTCAGCCTAGCGCTCAAGACGCTCGATGACATCGAGCTCAACAAGAAGGCCATGTTTGCGCGCGTCATGGCGGCGCACTTCACGACGTACTACTACGTTGGGTTCTCGTACATGATGATGCACCGTTACACCGACGCCATCCGCATGTTCAGCCACATCCTCATCTACGTATCGAGGACCAAGAACTTCCAGAAGAACGCGCAGTTCGACTCCATCAGCAAGAAGAACGAGCAGATGTACGCCCTCATCGCCATCTGCGTCGCCTTCCAGCCCACACGCCTCGACGACACCATCCACAGCGCCCTGCGCGAGAAGTACGGCGACCAGCTCCTCAAGCTCCAGCGCGGCGGCCCCGAATCCCTCCCCATCTTCGAGGAGCTCTTCCGCGCTGCCTGCCCCAAGTTCATCTCCCCGGTGCCCCCGGACTTTGAGAACCCCGAGGCCAACGTTGACCCGGTCGAGCACCACCTCTCCGTCTTCATGGACGAGGTCAAGACCAACATGTGGAGCCCCACTATCAAGTCCTACCTCCGCCTCTACACCACCATGGACCTCTCCAAGCTGGCCGGTTTCCTCGAGGTCGCCCCCGAGGAGCTGCGCTCCTGGCTGCTGGTTGCCAAGCAGCGCACCAAGCAGCTCCGCTGGCAGGATGCGGGTCTGCTCGATGGTGAGCTGGTCAATGTCAGCGACCTCGACTATGCTCTCCAGGGTGTAAGTTTTCTCTTTTTGCCCCTCTCATCTTTTCATAAAAGAAGCCTCCCTCTCACCCCTTCCTTTTCCGTGTGCATGATGATAACGAAAGTAGGACCTGATCCACGTCTCCGAGGCCAAGGTTGGGAGGAAGCTTGTCGACTGGTACCTGAGGAACCTGTCGCGCACCTACAACTAAGTGATGGAGTTTGACGCGATGGCCTTGAAACGCACACGCATCAAAAAAACAACAACAATTACGCCAGGTAACGATACGATAAAAAAGGTCCTGGTAGGGGTTGTATGAGCTTTTTTTTATTACTTTTTTTTTTATCTACCCCCTTTTCTCTGAAAAAACGCCTGTGCGGAATAAGAAGAAAGCGAAGAGGAAAAGAAAACATGCGGGACCAACAAGGTTGCATGGCAAATGGCGTCACGGAGTTGGGCACTCTCCCCTGATATTTTTTGAGAAGGGGGAGTTCAAGAAAGAAGGAAAGAAGATTCACGAAAAAAAAAAAGAAAAGAAGAGTGGGTAGACTTCCGCGGGAGGCTTGCGTGTTTCATACCAGCACAGCACCATATTCGCTATTTGTTCAATAACCAGAGGGGTATAACCGAGTTCTACAATTCTACGACAATGGATGGTAGGATGCAGTTCTGGTAGCCTAGATTCCGCGGGTCATTACCGCACCCCTTCTCCATATGTAGATGAATGCATGAATTGGCAAAAGTACCGGGACTCAACTGCGAGGTGCTGTGAAAATGTCTTGGATACGAGGAAGAATCATGAACCGGGGACCGGAGGTGGTTGGATGATGATGACTTTTTTTTTTTTTTTGCTGTTCTTATCAGCGATGAGACAGTACGACACCTGACTGTATGATGAGAGTGCATTTACAACCAGCTCGAGGTGTGGCGGGGCAGTGTGTCAGACGTCGTGCGACTATCAGTACTGTAAGATTGTGTGACCTGCCCGGCAGCGACTGGTAAAGGTAACAACAGAGTGCTCGTACAGGGCAGGGCAGTACGGAGTAGAGTGGCTGAGCTTCGGTCTCTATCATAGCCTGTAATACTCCGTATATCAGTGGGGTGTGTATTCGTAGTACTGGAGGCCCGTGTGATATATGTATTCATGCCAGTACGCACTAATAGCATGTAATACTCACGGAGCCCGCGGGCGGGGTTGGGGGTTAGGGGCTGCACCGGACCTGTAGCAGGCTGTATTAGGCTGTAATGTATAATATCACAGTGCTCTGTGGTGGCGGGCAGGCCCCGGTGGCATAAGAGGCAGCCCAGGCTAGGCAACTCTATCGTATAACCTTAGTTGAGACGGCAGAGAGGCTACGCGGTTGTTACAGGGGGGCGGGGGGCGGAGAAGGGACCGACTATGGCGGGAGTTGCTGCAAGGCGGGA
>NW_023336203.1:406182-432973 GCF_012550715.1 Geosmithia morbida
TTCGCTTGGAACCCAGGTAAGGCCTATCACTCCTCATGACCATGATTCCAGAGAGGGCTATATAACAGCTAACAGTCCCCCCCCCCCCCCCCTCCCCCCCCCCCTCAACCTTCAAATGCTCTTGCCCTCCAGATTGGCATCGTAGACAGTTTCGAGGACCGGTCGAGCCCATGCAATAATAATACTGGAATATATGTAGAGTAATACCGTATTACTACTCGTAGCTAGGAATGCCAAGATTGGGGGGCGCAGAGCTTCCTTGCTTCTCTCACGATTCAATATTGAAACCATTCCATCTCCCCACCCTCTCTCTCTCTCTCTCTCTTCCTTCACATCTTCTTCTACAGGTACATCCTGTCCAGCCTGGACTGTAGTTTCCTCCTCATCCTCCCCTCTATCTACGACGTAATATTATTGTCATCCGTATCAGCATCAGCCTCAGCCACCGACGACGACGCCGTATATTGTGCATCCTGCACGTAACCGCCATCACCACCGCCACCACCTTCATCTCTTTTCTTCTCCCTGTACCGTCGACTTCATAATAATACGGAAGGTCTACTACACCGCCAGCAACCGCCGATAGCGAATCCTCCCGAATTGTCCAGTCCCCGTACCGTCGATATCTGGTCCCCTGTCCATTCCCTCATTCTTATTTATCCTATTCTTCTTTTCCCTCTCCGAACCTACCCTATTAGCGTCCGAGTACGAGTACATGAAAACGGACTGCGGATGACGACTGGGGTGATAATACTACTCTCTACTCTTCCGTATACACACGTACGCGCGCGCGCACACAGACCTCCAACCCCTCCCTGCCTCTCCATTACGACAAATCTCAACAGGAAAGAGCCACCAAGCTCAGAGATGCGACGTGTAATCGCGTCCTGAACCATCCTACAGCTGTGTTGCTTTATTTTTTCTTGCCTCTTTTTTTCTTCCCTTTTTTTTTTCTCTTCCCTCTCTCTTCTTCCCCTTCCTTGCCTTCCCTCGCTCCTCGGGTGTACTATCATATACTGCCATCATATATAATATTATACCCAACATCCTTGGCGTCGCTCACCCCTTCTCTTGTCTCTCTCTCCGCTCATCTCTCTTCTCCCTCCCTTGGTAACGAACGGCACGGTTTCATCTGCTGGACAGCTCTACTCAGTCATCCCCGGAATCTCTGGTTCCTCGAGAAGAAGCACCAGGAGAAAGAAAAGAAAAGAGACAGACAATGGACAGACCATTGAAGCTTTCCATCTCGACGGGAAACATCTCCCCCAAGTCCCTACCGGCCATGCCGTACTCGCCTACAGCGTCTGCAGCAGCTGCCAGAGACATGACGGGCGGCTCGACAACCAGCGGCAGGACAAACGATAGCATCGACTCGTCCTCCGATCGCAAGTCGTCGACAAACTTGGATACGCTCCCCGTGATCGCCACCGGTGATGGCCCCACGATCGTCAGCAGCAGCGCAGGTGCGAGCGATTCGAGCAACAGGTATGGCGGTACCATCACCAACAACAACGGTGGCGCCGTCGGCAGCAGCGGCGAACAACTCACCCCGATCGAAGGACTTAGAAGGCATTCATCTGTGTCCATCCAACTGCCGCGTAATCCACTGCTGCCCCAGGGCAAAGAGAAGTCCATCGACAAGGGAAGACTGCGAAATGCGTCTCCCAAGCCAAACAGGTCTGTATCTATCTCTCTCTGTCACTCCGTCTTCGATTCCCTGCCATTGACATTCTCTTTTCCCCGTCTCGATCCCCCTTTTTCTTTTCTTTCCTTTCTTTTTTTCTGATCCATCTCTTCATTTACACGTTTTATTATCCTTATCTCTGCATGTCTCACCATGTTCTTCCACTATCCACTTACATTCTGTTCTGGTGTCATTGGTTTGACTGCGTATTACTCTCTCTCCCCTTCTCGCACACACCCATACCCCTGCCAACAACCTTGCATGGCACACACACCCACACACACCCACACACTCTATTCCTGCATTGATTGTTGTTGCGCGGACGAATCCTACGATGCAGTTTGGCCGTCACGATTCACACAGCAGCTGGTCGATGCGACGAGATGCAGCAGATAAATCTGGTCGCCACATGCACGATTGACGGCACTCAGCATATGACGACCATCTGACTATTCATCTCGTTTCAACTCTGTTCTCTCTCTTTTTTTTTTTTTTGTCTTGTTCTCATCCTTCAATCGTCCGAATTTCTTTTCAGCCTTGCCTTCCATGGCGACGGCCTATCAAGGAATAGCCCCCCCCCCCCCCCCCTAAGACACGGACCCGAGGCCAAGGCATGGATGGGCCCGAGCCATGGTACGAGGCATGACGATCCACCAGGCCGGGAGCTCTCCCGGACGTCGGTCGTGCCCCACTGCCCACTGCACATGAAATGCCGCCATCCCATCGTGGAGCCTTAAAAATGGGCTCCTTTGGATGCGCACACGCTTAGCACACACGCTTAGCACGCACACGCTTATTAGCAGTGGGCTTGCCATTGCCATGCAATTCATTACCCCGCTGCCGCCGGACTTGGCTTGGGTCCTGTCTCCTCTTTCCATGGTCTTCTGGGCTGCCTCTGGGCTGCCTCTTGAGCTGCGCCGAGTGGCGTGGTCTGTATGGCCAAGAGGAGAGGGGGGGGGGAGGGGGCGGAGCTCAGGTCAAGCAGAGGGGGAGGAGCAGAGAAAACAACGTCGTGCGATTTCTTGTTCTCGCAGTCTTCTTTTCTTCCCTCGCATTTCCCCGCATCCGTCTCCTCGTGGGAACTCATTCCGCGTCATTCTCTGCTGTCAAATCCTCCCCCCCCCCCCCCTCCCCCCCCGCGTTAGTAGCTTTGTTACAGAGGCATGATCATCTTAGCCCCCCCTCCCTGCAAAATTGCCGGTCCAATCCCTCCGTTCCCATAATAACCTAAAATCACCGGCCGTACCCCGATTATCTGTCATTATACCCCTCAAAACGCTCATAATACTCTCATCACGGCAGCTCGACCCGGACAGGGCCAGCTATCGAGGCATAATGGCGCCGACGCTGACGGTTCCCTCCAACGATAGGTTCCAGCATAGAGTTGCCTTTGATAACCTGCCGCTGGGCGAGGCGACCAACAGCAACACCCCGTCATTCACCATCAACGTCAAGCACAAGGGCTACCGCGCCGGTCGTCGGTCGCGCACCTTCATGGTCGGCATCGATGGGAATACGTACTCGGACTATGCGCTCCAGTGGCTCCTCGACGAGCTCGTAGACGACGGCGACGAGGTCGTCTGCGTGCGCGTCATTGAGAAGGACGTCCGCGTGAGCCCCAAGGTCTACCAGGAGGATGCCCAGGGCATCATGAAGAGTGTGCTCGAGAGGAACACGGCCAACCACGCGCTGAGCTTCGTGCTCGAGTACGCCGGCGGGAAACTGCACGGCACATTTCAGAAGCTGGTAGGCACCTGGACTGGAGACACGTGCCATGCACCTCCCAGCTGCGTGTGGCGCAGAGGCTGACCAGGAGGACAGATGCACATGTACCAGCCTGCCATGCTCATCGTCGGAACCCGCGGCCGCTCTCTCGGGGGTCTGCAGGGTCTAGTCAACACTCGCAACTCCTTCTCCAAGTACTGCCTGCAGTACTCGCCCGTACCCGTCGTCGTCGTCCGCCCGACCGAGAAGCGGATCAAGAAGAAGGAGAGGCGCGCCGCCGACTCGACGCGAAAGACGTACCAGCGCATGCTGGCAGCCAACCACGGCAAGCACGAGGCCGACAGCGACTCGGCCAGCACATACGACCTCGAGGTGCAGATCTCGCCCGACGAGGAAGCCCACCAGGTGGCCAAGGTGCTGGGACTCCCGGCCTCGTTCGACCCCACCATCAAGCCCCTCGCAGCCTCGGCCGGGCGCCTGCAGCGTGCATCCAGCACCGGCGCGTCGTCGTCGCCCCTGTTCGCCGCGGTGGACGCCGACGCCAATGCGGCCGCGCGCGAGAACGACAAGGCCAAGGCCAGCTCGGGAGACGCCGACGGCGAGCAGACGCCGATCCGGCCGACCAGAACCACCAACAGCGAGAGCAGCGAGGGAGAGGAGGACGATGACGACGAGGAGGACGGCGGAGACGGCGAGTTTGAGGTGGTGTCGGGTCAGCAGGCGCTCGATCAGCAGAAGCTGGAGCAGCTCCACAAGATGGAGGTGGGGGAGGCCGCCGCGCTGCGCATGAAGGTGGACTCGGATGAGGAGTCGGACGAGGAGGAGAATGGCAAGGCCACGTCGTGAGCTGATGCTCCTCTACGACTATACACGCACGCACGCGCACGCACGCACGCACGCACGCACGCACATGCACCCATGCACGGGCACTCAGCCGGACCATTGCCCTCTCTACCGACGGTTCCCTCTTCCGAGAGCACAACCAGACTCGACCGCTGCGAGGCGGAAACGCACGTGCGGGTGCACTCGGGCAGGCACGTGCATGTACATGCCCGCTCACCAGAGGATGCGGCGGCCACGTCTTCCTCGTTCTCTCCAGATGGAGGAGGTAGCGGCTCGGATCGGCATACGATGAGAGAGGGATCAATGTCGAGGCCACATCGGGCCAGAATCTCCCCAGACACGCACGAGTCCAGGGATACCCGGTACGGCCACCCCGGACCTGCCGGTGAATCCGGCATGCGATGCGAGGGAGAGTGGAGTATATACATATCATAAGCGCTACCTCGGTGTCATATATGGGGAGAGAAGGTGTACAGGGAAACCGTGGTCCTTGATAGTCTCTACATCAGACGGCCAGCGTCTTGTCTAGTACGGGGTATCTGCTAGATGGACCAGCGGCCAGCGATGAATAGTAAGGTGATTCCTATTGCGTTGAAGAATCTGTACTCGTGCATCATTGGGGGGGTTTTCTTTCCCCTTCTTTTTCACAAAAAAAACAACAACAAAAGCGTACGGAAGTGAGAGTACCGATGTCTCATCCACCGCGCTTGATTGTAGTGGCTGGTCATAACCTGGTAGAGCAAGTGAAGAAGATGCGCACGGTTATGAGACGGTACGAGACACAGAGAGACACAGAAGGCTACAAGATCTGAGCTCAAGATAGATGGATGATGGGAAAGAAGAGATACAAGAGAAAGAGAGAGGGGCGGGGGGGTATTTGAAAAGAGAATAAAATAATGATGATGAAACCAACACTAATCAACAGTGATGGAAATAGACCTAAAAGAAGAAGAGGAGGAGGAGGGGGAGAGGGAAAAAAACCCTTGGATCTTTGGGGAGACGCTGGGGAGATGGAGGCGTGGGGATGCGGATGTTTCAGAAGGAACCCCCCCCCCCCCCCCCCCCCCGGTCTTCCACCTGTTCCGTCGTCTTCTGTCATTTCAGGTTCCGTCTCTCAGATTCCTGTTTTTTTTTTTTTTTTTTTCGTGCTAGCTATATCCGTACAGTGATTGATATCATGCGATGTGTACGGAGTAGATGCAGAGTCGATAAACTCGGCTGCACTCTCTGGATTGACAATACGTGTAGATGTGATGATCTGTACAGTGCAAGTGCAATGATACACCGTAGCAAGTGATGGAATAACTCCAGGTCTGCCGTACATGATGAATAATACACTCGCCAAGGGTAAGATACTCCCGTAGACAGGAAAACACAAAAAAGTATCATCATTACAGCACAGCCTTCCCCCAATGTCTAGGACCATAAAAAAAATTGGTGCTGTAAACAAGATTCCCGCAGGCGCCGCTTTGTGATATACGAAGTCGTACATCGAAGAAGAATGCCACGGGCAATCTGTTCAGTCCAAGATGACGACGCAGAGATGACGTTTCCGGGCCATACTAGTCACGGGTAATGCATATATATATTTATATATTATTTATATATATTTGTATATATATTTATATATTTATATGTATATACATAATATAATACAGTATGATGTACTATTTTTCTCTATATTTCAATTCTCAACGCGTAATACGTACTGTGTACTACGAAATAATGATACAACACTACACTGCCCTACTAGGTAGCAGGATCCAAGCACTTTTTAGCGAGGGCTAACAAACACTCTCTTCTTCCTCTTCGCTCCCTCACCTTCCCCTTCCTCTCTTCTTCCCTCCGTTTTCCCAAACAACGCCGGCGCGACAGGTCTGACTCGGGCGTTCCCTTGCCCCTCCTTCACATGTTCATGTCATGTCCCCCGTTCACGTGCAGATGTACCTACCGTTGACAGCAAAAGAGGTGCATGGACTTGAACTCGCTGGTTCTGACCTCTGACCTGACCTGACGAGAATCTCTCACTATCTCTCTCTCTCTTTCTCTCCCCCCCCCCTTCTCTTTCTACCTCCCTCACTACCCCCGAGACGAAAGGACGAAAGTGTACGGGTGAGGACGGCACGAGGACAATTACGCGGACAAGGGACAGCAGTTGATCTGCGACGAGAGAGAAACGACGACGGGAAAAGAAGAGGAGGGGAAAAAAAGAAGAAAAAAAGGTCAATCATATATACACGCATACAAGTCGGAGAGAGGCGACACACACATACAGCACACACGCATACAGCACACACGCATACAGCACACACGCATACAGCACACACGGGCGCAAGACGCAATGTGGTTCTCACCATGCGCCCCCGCGGCAGACAGCTGCTCGCCGCCGTCGCGCACCGCCGTGAACCTGAGCACCACGGCGTCGCTGGTCCCGTTCGCGGCCATCCTGGCCATCACGTATATGGGTGCGACGCGGCACATCCTGCCGCGCCTCAGCCGGTCGCACGACGAGTCCCTGGACGGGGAGGAGCACGTCCTTCCGCACCACGCGCCCGAGGCGCTGCGGCAGGCGCACGCGCAGCACGGGGCTCGGAGCGGGGCGCGGATCCTGACGGAGCGGCTGTTCGGGGTCACGCTGGCGCTGGCCTCGGCGCTGGCCGCGCTGATCCTCGCCGAGATCCTGGGGGTGGCGGACCCGACGGCGCGAACCCTGGCGCTCGGGTGGACGGTGCGGTCGCTGCTGGTGCTGCTGGTGGCCGTGCTGCCGTGGATGGAGTGCGGGAGCCTCCTGAGCGCCGCCGGGTGGCGCTTCCGACGCGGGAGCGGCGGCAGGGCCCCCGGGACGGCGCGGACGCTGCAGACGGTCCTGTTCGTCCTGTGGCTCGTCGTCTTCGGCATCATCGGCGGCGTCGTGCCCGACGGGGGCGGAGGCGGTCCCGTCACGGCGGCGGAGATCGCCGCCACCTCGTCCTCGTCCTCGTCTGCGGCAAGGAAGCAGCTGCGGGGGGACGGCCGGATGGGCATCGTGGCCCTGGTCGACATGCTCACCACGGCGTGCCTGGAGCGCGTGGGCGTAGTGGGGATATGCCTCATGGCTCTGCTGGCCGGGTCCGCCGCCGTGTCGACGCCGTGGTACACGTTTGGCGACGCGCGGCGGCGGGGCAGGCGCGGTCCCCTCACCGACGCCGACATTGCGCGCCGGGAGGAGGGGCTCGACGCGGTCAGGGAGATGCTCACGGCCAAGAGGCACCGTATGCAGGCGCTGAGCAGGCGCGCGGCC
The DNA here is from genome assembly GCF_012550715.1 of Geosmithia morbida. Lineage (NCBI taxonomy): Eukaryota > Fungi > Ascomycota > Sordariomycetes > Hypocreales > Bionectriaceae > Geosmithia > Geosmithia morbida. The sequence continues at coordinate 413,715 of NW_023336203.1, forward strand.
GAGTCGGCCGGCACGGCGGCACCGCCGGCCAAGAAGACCGGCTTCATACGGTCCATGATGCGCGGCGGTGGCAAGTCCGGCGCGGACGAGGGCGAGGTGCGCTCGCTGCGCGTCGAGATTGCCGGCCTCGAGGCCATGGAGGCGAACCTGGCGTCCAGCCTGACCGCCGCGCGCGGCCAGATGGACGCCGAGCAGCGTTCGTCGACTCGTCTGGGTCGCGCGCTCCTCGCGCCCAAGTACGTCTTCTGCTGCTACTGCCTGTACCGCATCCTGGCCACGTGGGTGACTACATTCCGTCGAATCACCTCTTCTTCTCCTCCTCCTTCCCCTTCTTCCCCTTCTTCTTATTCATATTCCTTGCCGACGTCGCTGTTCAACGACGGCGGCGGCGGCGGCAGCAGCAGCAGCAGCAGCAGCAGCAGCAGTTTCTCGTCGACCGATCCGATCAACCGCTTTCTGGGCCTGGCAGCACGTCACTGGGACCCTAACCTGGACCAGATAGCCTGGTCCCGCACCTTCAGCTTCCTCCTGAGCGGGGTGATGCTCCTCCTCAGCGCGAGCAGCGTGGTCCAGACGCTGGGCCTGTTCTCGCGGTGGGCCCCGCCCGTCATCCAGCGCCGCGCCCAGGCCTCCCTCGCCCTCGCCGTCGGCCACGTCGCGGCCACGTACGTCATATCGTCGGCCCTCCTGCTCAGGAGCCACCTGCCGCTCGAGGTGAGCAGCGACGTCACGGGGGCCCTGTTGGCCAGGGGGCCCGCCACCGGCGGGAACGTCATCTCCGACGCTCCCCCGATCATGACGCCGGCCTTTGCGGACGGCTGGTTCGAGGCCTGGTTCCTCGTCGGTGCGGCCGTCACGGCCCTGGGTATATGGATTGGGAGGACTGTGGCTGGGCCCGAAGAGGATGACTATGACCATGAGGTTGGGCAGAAGAGGTTGTGATCATTTTGTCCCCCCCCCTTTCCTACCTTCCGGGTATATGTGGAGTATGGAGTAATAATATATGGAATGAGATTTCTTCTAAGAACAACACTTCTCTTGACACACACACATCCTCTTCTATCGAATGCATCAAGCATACGAATGCATCAAGCATACATGTCTATCGACGAGCCAGGCGAAATATAGTAATACTGATCAAACATACAAGTAATGGACGTATACTTGGCGGCGGCGAGCGTAGCGAGAACCAACCCCGCGGTAGGGCCGCCGGAGGCATCGTACGACTACGCTCACCAAAACACCAAAACACCAAACATGAAGATTTTTTTTTTAAAAAAAAAGTTCTCTTAAATCCATGTTTTCTTTATATATATATATCTCAATGTGTTGTTGCCATTTTTTCTTCCCTTGCCCCCTTTTCTCTCCTTTTGTTCCCAAAATCAAGACCAGAATCATGGTTCACGTCTCTCCCTCCTCGTCCTTTTTTTTTTTTTTGCCCCAAAAGACTTCCACTTGCGTAAACGTGCGACGATGTCTTCCTCCTTTTTTCTTTCTTGTCGTCAAGAGATGGTTTCCTTTTCTTTTTTTTTTTTTACCACATCGAAAAAAAAAACAAGGTATCACAACACAAAGAGAAATAAAAAAGAAAATCAAAAGAAATGGAAATCGTACGCGTCATTCATAACAAAAATCCAGCAAAGGTGTTCTAGAAACTCATTGAATCTTTTTTTCTTGCCCCCTACCTTCCTTGACATCTTTCCCTTCATGAAAACAAAAACTAAAGCGTGGAGAAAAAAAAAGAGAAAAACAAGAGAGGGGAGTAAGTTGACTTTTTCGGGAATCAGGTGAGAGAAAAAGGGAAGAATCGGAATATGCTTAAGATGTACAACTCTTTTTTTCTTTCCCTTTGTTCTTTTTTTTTATTCCCTGGGATCGAAGGTGAGAGGAAAATGAATGCTCTTTTTTTTATATCCTTTTGGTTGGTGTTTTCAATGTTGCTTTTGTTGATTTGGAAGAACGGTGTTTACGCCCTTCCCTGGCGTCCCTTCTTGGGAACGGTCGTCCAGCCATCGTCGTCTTGCGTCGGAGCTTCGGACTCGGTGGGCGACGTGGGCTGCTGGGGTCCGTTGGACGAACGCGAGCCGCGGTTGTTGTCGTTACGGTTACCACCACTGCCGCCGCGGGGTCCACCACGTCCTCCGCGAGGTCCGCGGCCACCACGCTCGCCGCCAGGAGCGGAACGCCAGTTACCGGCGTCGAAGCCCCGGGGCTTGGGGGCGTCACCGCGGGGCTCGCGGGGCTCACGGGGCTCACGGGGCTCACGGGGCTCGCGGGTCCGGATGGGAACCTTCTGCTGCTGCGGCTGCTGCGGCTGCTCCTCAGCCGAAGCTCCGTTGGTCTCAGCCGGCGCCGCGGCAGTCTCTTCGGTCTTGGTCTCCTCAGTTGCGGCAGCATCGGCAGCGTCCTTAGCAGCTTTAGCCTCCTTGGCGGCGGCGGCCTCCTTTGCAGCCTGTGCGGCCTCGGCCTCGGCCTTGATGGCGGCCTCTTTGGCTATGCGACGCTCCTCCTTGGCCTTCTCGTCGGCCTCCCGCTTCTCGATGATGGCCTGCTGGCGCCTCTCCTCAACTTGCTTCTCGCGGGTCGCTGTGTCGATGGGGCGTGCGGCACCAAAGGGGCTGGCCTTGGAGTCGGTGGCCGAGACGGCAGCGTTGGTGGGCTCGGTGATAGTCCTCTTCTGGAGGTTCAGGCGGGGGCGGCCGGCGGGGGCCGGCGCAGCAGACGGCGAGACGGGAGATGCGGGTGTACTTTCTGGGACGTCGGGGCGCATGCGCTCGCGCCACTGGGAGTCCTTGTCGGCGGCGGTGGCAGCACGCTCGGGCTTCTCGGGGCGCTCGGGGCGCTCGGGGCGCTCAGTGTATTCGCGGCGGGCAGTGCCGGATCCCTCACCCCATGTGGCTGGCGAGGCGCGACGGTTGCTGCGGTACGAGTCGCTGCGTTCTCCCATGCCCTCAGGGCCGGGACGCGAGCCCTCGCGAGGGCCAGGAGCAGCCTCCTCCTGAGGAAGAGGAGCCAGGGGTCCGCGGCGCTCCCAGGGAAGCTCGCGGGCCGTCTTGCCCTCGGGGGCGGCGGGGTCGCGAGGGGCACGACGCTCGCCAAACTCAGAGGGTCCGCGGCGCTCACCAAAGTCGGAGGGTCCGCGGCGAGTAGGAGCAGCAGCAGGCTCCAGGGGGCCCTTGCGGGTCCAGTCACCCATGTCACGGATAAAGTCACCGCGACCACTGTCGCCTGAGCGAGCTACAAGAAGGGCAAGATCCATGTCAGTACGTGTCGGTGTCGGGACGCTAGAGGCAAGAGTCTCTTGGCTGGGGGGTTGAGCACTTACGAGGATCGGCGACCTTGATCTTGATCATGCGGCCCTGGAACATGTCACCATCCAGAGTCAGAGCCTTCTTCAGGCCCTCAACGTTAGTAAACTCGACATATCCGAAACCCTTGGGACGCTGCATCTCGCGGTCCTCAATGAGACGGACGGTGCCGACGTCGCAGCCCTCAAAGAACTCTTCGACGTTCTCGACGGTAGTCTCGTAGGAGAGGTTACCCAGGTGGGCAGTGTAGGGAGGCTTATCGGGGATCGGCTGGGGGCCAAAGTCACGGGACGCGTAGCCGCCTGCAGGGAAACAAGTCAGTTCTTCAAGGCGTCCTCGCGACCAGGCAAGAAGTCGTCCATACCTCGGTCGCCGCCAAACATGGAGCCGCCCATAGTGCCCATGGTACCCGTGGAGCGGCCGCGGTCGCTGGGGGGCAGTGGCTGGGTGCCTGCGGGGGGGGGGGAAGGGGTCAGTCGTCTGGTCAAGTTCCTCATCGATCGGCAAAACCATATAATATATGCGCTCTGCGCTATTGCTTACCGGTCACTAGATATATCTGTTAGTATAGGTTCCTCTCTCTCTCTCTCTCTCCCTCCCCCTCAGGTGTAAGCACAAAGGGCTTGGAGAACTCACCATAGGTCTCCTCGACCTCATCAGCCCAGGAACCACCGCCAAAGCCTGCATAGGGTTGCCGTCAGCACCTCGCCACCGAGAATGGCCACGTAGAAGGCCGGAGTTGAAGATGGCAATCCGGTACGAACCAGTGTCAGTCAGAAAGTCCCCGAGGGACATCTTCTGCTGTTGTTCCTTCTTCTTGGGAGCTGCGCACACACAAAATATATGTCAGCCACAAACGCACAAACGCACAAACGCACAAATGGCAACAGCGCCCAATCGTATGGCCTCGGATAGAACCAACCCATGATTGCGGCTTGGTAGCTTCCACGCGCAGTGGATCGACGAAGCCCGGCGCGCAGACGGGAAGCGAGAAGTGAGACGGTTCGACAAGATCCTCTCTAACACGGAGGGAGGGCTGAGTGGTGTGTGTGGGAGTGGGTCGACGACGGGGTCGATCGTAAAGAAAATATGGGAAAGCGACAACGACGGGGAGTATGCCAGCCAAACGTGGTCTGGAGATTGGCAGTCGAGTCGAGAAAGACGGCGGTTGTATGATGCAGGATGATGAACCTCTAGATCGGTTACGTTGTCTGGGGGGGGGGGGGGGGGGGGGGGGGGGGGGGGGGGGGGGGGTAGCGGGGGAGGGGGTCCTGTCGAGTGATAATAATTTGCTCGGCGTAGGGGAAAAAAAAAACCGTGATGGAGGCGCCCAGGAGGGTTGTTTGCCTTAATTTTCACCAACACCACCAGGCTTGTGGAAAGAATGTTCCTAGATAGGGCTAGCGCTATTCTCTTTCCCTTTTCACACCCGCAGAAAAGAGCGACCTCGTTGGTTCTTTCCTTATTGGTCAGATTTGTCATCAATGGAATCCACCCTCGTGGCTTCTCTCTCCCGCGCCGCTCCCTCTCTCTGTTTGCCCATTCAGTAAACCGAACCCCGAAAGTCGTCAAACCTCGCGAGGCTTGCTTTCTGCGCACGTGCCAATGTAACAATATCAGCTTCTCATTCCTCTGTCTTTGCCTAACTGCATGCACGTTCGTTTTTGTCCTGTAATAATACTGCATTGTGCCTGATTTGCATCCATCCATTCGCATACCTCGCCATGTCCAATCCTACAGCAGATATCATCCGGCCAACGCGTATGCCAAGTAGTGATACCATGACTGACATCATGGTTCCGCCTCTTCAGTTTGGGATCTCATGCGGTGAGTCGTCTTCTGATCTGGACACTGTTGAGATCTCACCTGACACATACTGACTCTGGGCTTTGCCAGGTGCTGCCGGTGCCTTCATCGGCATCTCGGCCGGTATTCTCAAGAACGCCAGCCCCGTCATGAGTGGAATCATGACGGGATCCCAATGGACTCTCTTGGGAAGCACGTATTGGTGTATGTATGCCTCGGAAACACGATATGTTCGCATCTTATGTCGTGCTGACGCAAGGACGGACAAACTACAGTTTCACGGCAGCTCGTGCTTCGTGGAGCAGACGTTGAGGGACGCGGCACAGCGCCCACTGACAGAGTCAAGGCGAGCGCGTTGGCGAGCATACCTACCGGGTGTCTCATGGCTCTTGGTTCGGGGAGTGAGTGATTCTTGCTTCTTCTTGCTGATTCACCACTTTCCCTATGACTCTCCGTCTACCAACGGGTTCGCTGACCACATTGCTATATCAGACGGTCTCAAGGGACTACGGTCCAACCTGGTCATCTGCGGAGTCGTGGCCGTCGGTGGACAGCTCGCCGTCAATCTCCTGACAGGAGGCAGAGTTAACCCACAGGAGGAAGGAGATGGCTGGCTTGGTTCGAGATGGAGTCCGCTGCAGAAGCTGTCGGATGATGAATATCTCGACGTGATGGGGGAGAAGATGCTCCGGATAGATGCGGATATCGCACTGATCGATGAACGTATAGCAGCGTTGAAAACCCAATCTCGGTCATCGGAGAGCAGATGAGAAGTTTCAACAGACTACCACATGTTACGCTGCTGGATCTGTCCTGCATTGTGTCGTTGACAGCAGCTGCATGGTCTGGCCCACGAACTACTGGAGGTGACATAATATATTTACTGAATGAGTAACCATTCTTCCAACAAGGTGTGACTCCCCGAGAGAGGGAAAAAAAAAAGGGTAGCTCACTCTGGATGATACTGATACATGACACCAACTGCACCGACACCTTTGTGAGATTTCATCAGAAAGCAAAACCTGGTACAAACTGTATCTTGATCAGCGAACGAGGCGACAAAGCCGGCAAAGCCGGTTGAGAAAGGGCGGGGGGCGATGCAGGGTAGTCAAGTCTTTGACGTGGCCTTTTGTATGTATCGGGTCATGATGGAGGCATGACATGCATGACGATGACGATATGGTGCCGTACTGTCGACCATGGTTTCTTGGTGAATAGCAGCAGTGGTATTATTACTACCCGTGCAGCACCAGGCATCGATACTAGGGCTGCTCAAGCTCCCCATTGATCGACGGTATTGTTTACCAGTACATGGTTATTACTTGGTTATTCGTATCCTTCATAGATCGCACCGAATGGTGGGGCTATTCACTTGATGGACCGCCACCCACACCAAAAAGATGGAAAACTGCTATTACCAGTAGACTGTCACTGATAACTATTGAGCCACCATTGAACCAATAATCCACGTCCCGTCTTGGCCTAATGTTATCTTTTTTTTTTGAGGGGAATTTGTAACTGTTCGAGGCATTGCATCAGCTTGCCTGGTGGCTGTTTCCCTCTTCGATTGCATCCTCCACCTGCGTCATCCCCCTCGCCCTCTTTTTTTATTTTATTCTCATTTTGGACATTGTTTTATTTACCCTTCCCTTCCCCTTCATCTCTACCGCAAGTACGGAGTGCGACGTGGTCTTCTCTTTTCCTTGACGTCACGCAATCTCCCACTACTACCACTACCAGCCACAAGACACTCCGGCTTCGCGACGGCATCTGCGGCTAACCTGCTTCGCCTCCGATCCCGACCGAAAGACGAAACGAATCTGAGGTCCTCCGAAGCTGTCCTGTCCACGCAATAATCTACGAGCACATCGGACCCTCCGTGCATTTCACGACCCTTTTCCCCCTTGACCTCCCCCTCCACGTGGGTCAGGGACCGAGAGATATTACCTCCTTTCCCCAGCTCATCTTAGGCTTCTCCCCCCTCTCCTTGGTGCCATGGAGTGCCCCTGATACCGGACACCAGGACAATTGAGGAGACCATGTACAGCTGTTCCAGTGACTATATGTGAGCATCATCACCTTCTTCCCCTCATCTTCTCGCGAAGTTATCGGTGCCCGGTGCTGATGCGATCCCCTGCTGCTGCAGTACGCAAACCTGGTTCTGGTCCTGGCCTTCGGCCCGCGCTACGAAATCATGGCCTTGCTCAACCCTACCTTTGTTTTTGGCGTCGTCGTCCTTACCTACCTGTCCTCGTTCGTCCTCTTCGCCCTCCTTCGCATCGTGACCGGCATCTCGATCCAGCGCATCGGCTACTTCTCCCTCCGACGCCTGGCCTACACCCCACGAGATGGATGCCGTGTCGAGATCCGGGGCCTTGGCTTCTCGATCCACCGTCCGACCTTTGCACAACCGACATGGCTGAGTCTGGTGCTGAATGAACTCGTCGTCACTCTCGATATCCGCGAGCTCGAAGCTCCCAAGCCTCCCGAATCCGAGACGGCCGACTGTGGCGGACCCGACGAGGAGAAGCAAGGCAAGGAACAGGAAGGGGGGAGAGAGGAAGAGGCGGAAGAGGGGAAGGACAGGTCAACGCCGCTACCGAAATCACGGCATGCCGCACCGAGAGAGACGCCCGGACGGAGCCACACCTGGAAGACCCTCACAAAGATAAAGGAACGCATCAAGAGACTCCACCGTAAGGTCGAGTGGCTGCGCATGGTCGACGTTGTCGCCACCAACTCAACCATCAATGTCGTCGATGTCGGCCACATCCAGGTCGGCGGTTTCACCATGGCTGTCGATACGAGGCGCAAGATGGTCGACCGTGCCCGTTACCTCTTCCAGAGGCCCGACGCTAAGAAGCAGGATCGCCATGCTGAGTGGATCATCACCGGCCGCAGCATCCTCTTCACCGCCGAGGGCAAGGAGTCCCTCGAAGTGCTCGATCACGCCATCCTTAGCATTCATGGCTACCTGTACGAGTCAAAGGAGGGTCTACGCGACGCCACCGTCTCTCTCAAGCTCGGGAGGGTGCACATCCCCTACGATGATCTGCGGCTGTGCATGGAGAAGCTCAAGGCCTGCCGCCAGGATGCCAGGGCCGCGGCCCCTGCAGCCGCCGCCGCCGACGAATCCGCAAAGCTGCTGCTCGGTGATGTCATGCAAGAAGTTGATGAGCCGGGCAGCACGAGCGATCACCTCATGCAGACCGTGTCGGATTCCAAGGAATTCTTCAGCTCCACCCTACGAGGCATCAAGGAGGTCCAGTTCGCCGCCAGCTTCATCAGCTTCTCCATGGCAGTCAGCTCGATCAAGCCGGGCGCTCTCCCTCTACAGCTAAACGCTGCCATGAAGGAGGTGGGTATCGATCTGCACCGCCTGGACCCCAAGTCCCCGGCCCATCGCATGTACTTCCCCTCCAAGGATATTGCCCACGAGGGCCTAGCCGCTGCCCTCTCTATATCTTTTGGGATGGATGACGGCCACGGAAAGCCCGAGAGGCTGCTCTACATTCCCATGGCCACCACGACCGTGCGCACCACCCTGCCTTCCAAGACGGTGGAGCTCGCTCAGGACGGCAGCAGCCTGGAGGAGAAGAACGCAAACATCCTCTTCAATAACTCGGTCATCACGTCACCGTCCCTCGACCTCGACCCCCGCCACCTTCCCATCCTCATCGCCCTCCTCAAACCCAAGCCGAAGCCGCCCCGGCCGCACGAGGAGAAGCGCCGGTCCCTCATACCTCGCCTCCTCCCCAAGGCGAGCATCAAAGTCTCCATGCATGAACCCGTCATGCGTATAAAACTCACTCCCCTAAAGAGGACAAGCGGCTCCGACGACTTCGATCTGATCATATCCTCCATCTCCTCCATCTCCGTAGACCTCGAATCCTCCCACTCGCCCGTGGAAGAATCCTACTATGCCCTCTCAGGCTCCATGCGCATGCAATCCAGCCACCTCTACTATCAGACCAACGAGAGGGAGAGGTTCAACCTCATCACCACCGACTCGTTTGATTCCAGGATCCAACTGTCAGCCACCCCAGACCTCTCGGTTGACATAACCGGCAACCTTCAGTCGTTCTCCATCAGTATGATCCGTCCAGAGATCACAGACGGTCTGCGGCAGATCGTCAAGGAGCTACGCATCGACGTGGAGCCCGAGAAGCGTGCTGTCTCGAGGACTAGCCAGGAACAAAGCTTCCTGCGCTCCTCGCCGCAGTGGCTGTCGCACTACCATATTGAGGCGACAGATGTCAACATTGAGGTGGCCGGTGTCGATGAGGATGTCTCTGACGATACCAGAGGCGTGTCGCTGCATCTGGATACCTTGGCGGCCGAGTACACGGGCCACAAGGTGGAGTTGATGCGGCGTCGCGTCCCGAGAACGAGGACGCACAGCCGGTCCATCACGCAGTCCGACTCCGAGATGTCGCCCCCTGCCAGCTCCCCGCGACCCAGGAAGAAGCCTCAGCACTATGGCGATGGACGCCGTCTCGTCATCCATTCCAGCGGCATCGAGGCTCAGATCATCGAGAGTGTAGAGAAGCTCGAGGCGGAGCCCTTTCTTAACCTGCCCCGTCTCGAGCTTGCATTCTCGGCATTGAGCGATAATAACGGCCCGACGATGCATGTCCAATCGAATATTCGAAGCATATTCGCTCACTACTCCCTATACCGCCACTATTCGGTCGGCGTGGCGGCCATGATTCTGCTCAGGGCATTTATGAAGACGGGTCAAGATGCCCCGACGCCCAAGAAGCAGCAGAACGATGTCGTCGTCGGGGACCCTCCGCCTGAATCGCCCGGCCCCCTCGAGGGCGAGGATTACTTCTCGTCCGTCACCCGCGAGATGGTCACCGTCGATGTCAAGGTACAGGTCGTGCAGGTCAAGGCCGAGTTCCCGGATGACCCGGTCATGATGCTGCACGTCTTCGGCCTCGAGGCCGGCCAGAGTAGATGGGCTAAGCCATTCCTCACCTCCAAGCTGTTTCGCCTCTACGTCGAGCCGCCTCGCATGTCGGGCGCCTGGGCGAGGATGGTCAGCGTGAAGCAGGCCAGGGTTGATATCCGAAAGTCGAAGCGTAAGACGGCCTCTAGGGAGATTGTCGAGGAGACCATGGTGGACATCTCCAGCGAGGCGGCACGCATCGGCGTCCCCCACGAAGTGATTGTCCACCGCATCACCGACAACTTTGTCAACGCCGCCAAGGCCATCGAGCAGCTCCATCACCGCTTCAAGACGGGCACCAACGAGTACGTCCTCGATAAGCATCCGGAGGGCCCCAAGAAGGTCCCCAAGGTGTCGATACGCACCCGCAAGATGCTGTTCGAGCTCGAGGATGGTGCCTTTGAGTGGAAGCTGGGTCTGATCTACCGCACGGGCCGTATCGAGCAGCAGCAGCGTCTTGCGAGGGAGGAGGCCTTCCGTGCCAAGATCAAGAGGGTCCGAGATGAGGAGGGCCGGCGGGGCAACCCCGCCGTCAAGGCCCGTTCGCGTTCTGCCTTCCAGCGAGGTCGTACCAGCAACAGCACCGCCTCCTGGTTCCGCAGCCGCAGCCTGGATGTCGTCTCCCCCACTGACAGCAGCCTTGGGCCTGACTTTGTCAGGATCCCGAGGTACAACCCTGACTCGGAGACGATCGGCATCAATGGCGACGCCAAGGTCACGGAGCGGGCGGCACGCAGCCAGCTCGACCGGGTCAATCAGCAGTCGTGGAAGAAGCGCATCGACAAAGCGTACGAGATGTCGCGCAACAGCGCCAAGGAGCTCCGGTCCTCATTCTGGGGCGACGACACCTTCCCCGACGAGGAAGGGGATGTCGAGAACATCCTCGAGGTACCCATGCGCCCGGCGCTCATGTGCACCATGATAAGCGACCTCCGCTTCTCCATCGACAAGCCCTCCTTCCCCATGTCGGAGCTGCCCGACTTCCTCCACAAGGTGGGCAAGGGGATGCCGCGAAGCATGAAGTACGGTCTACTCGTGCCCATGAGCGTGGCCATCGAAATGGGCGAGGCCCGCGTATCGCTGCGAGACTACCCCCTGCCGCTCCTGCACATCCCGGCGCTGCAGCCGGGCCAGTCGTCCAAGATGCAGAGCGTCTCGCTCAAGACGGACTTTGTCATTGCGGAAGAATACCGCGGCGTGGAGTCGACACGGCGTGTTCAGGTCGAGGTGGTGCCGGCGAGGAGAGATGCCCCGCCATATTCTAACGCGGGGAGATTCGCTATCGAGGTCCGCCGCACCGTCGGTCCCGTCAAGTCCTTCTCGGACGTGTACATCGACATCAATACAGCACTGCCTACCCGGATCACCTGGGGCCCCTGCTACCAGCCAGCGATCCAGGATATGATGATGGCCATCGAGTCCTTCACCAAGCCGCGTCTGGACCCGTCCGAGAGTGTCGGCTTCTGGGATAAGCTCCGCCTCGTCTTCCACTCTCGCATCCACGTGACGTGGAGAGGCGACGGTGACATGCACCTGGGCCTCAGGGGCACGCACGATCCGTACAACCTGACCAAGGACGGCGCTGGGTTCATCATGTGCTGGCGCAACAACGTCAGGTGGAACATCAACGCCGAGGGCGACGCCAAGCGCTTCATGACGGTCGACAGCGGCGAGTACGTGCTCGCCATTCCCGACTACACGCACCAGGTGCGAAACGTCGCACGCCAGGAGGAATGCGTGGGGACGCATCTACCCGTTGATGGCGCCGTAGCGGCTGCCGTGTTCAAGAAGGTGGTGATGAAACTCTCGGGCAACGTCCAGTGGATGTGTGGCCTGAGCTTCGAGCAAGCGATTGAGGATGGCCGCCGCAATTTCGAGTTCAAGCCGCACTACGACGTGGTCATCAAGAGTCCTCAGTACGCCAAATCGGAGAACGGACTGCCCTATGACGCCATGCGCGGCTTCAGGAGCCGTCACCTCCATCTGTCCATTGCCGTACGCGCACCCGCGGACAGGGACTGGACGACGGACAGCGCAGAGCCCTCGACCAGCTACAACGCTGTTCACCTGACGCCTAGGTTCTTTACCCACTTCTTCGCCTGGTGGGCTCTGTTTGGGCAGCCCATTTCCCTGCCGATCCGCCAGGGCGCCCTGTTCCCAGGCCGTGAGAAGAGCAGTAAGAAGTTTGGACGCCACCTAGCGACGGTCAAGTACAGCCTCTTGCTTGCGCCCCTGTTCCTCAGCCACATCTACAAACACAAGGATGCCGAGGAGTACTCCGAGAGCGCCGTCTCGGCCACGGGTCTCAAGGTCCGCCTGGACAGCTTCATGCTCGATCTGCACCAGCGACGGGAGGAATTCGACACGCTCGGAAGGGGCAAGAACACGCAGAGCCGAGCCTCGCGAATTAAGATCCACGCAGGACAGCTCAGCATGGCGAACGCGGACCTGCGTGCCGTCTCGGCCAGTCTCAAGGGCACGACCACGGAGGCCATGAAGCGCGGGTCCATCTCGGCCCTCATCGCCAACCAGGACGACAGGCCCGACCTGTCGCGGTTTACCATTCCCGATAACGACTACAGCTGGATCGACATGGATGACTTCGTTGAGCTGGATTGGATCCTACCGACGGAGCCTCACCCGCACACGCAGATCCTGCCCCTGGGCTTCGCGCCGCGTCTGACGTACTTTCGCCAGACGGACATCGACGGCACCATTGCTGGAGACCCGTCTCGTACCAGCCCCTTTGGCAATGAGCCCACCCACTTCTGCATCATGAGCCAGGACGAGGACCCCAAGAAGGTGCAGGTGAAGCTTGTGGAGGAGCGCCTGGAACAGCTCCGCGATCAGATGCAGACGCATACGCGCAACGTCGGCGAGGCCGAGCTCAGGGTCATCAAGGGCGACGGCGCCGACGCGGAGTCGGTGGCCGAGTTTGAGGCTCTCAGACGTCACACCACCGTACTTGAAGAGAAGAAGGCCTTCCTCGAGGACATGCTGCAGCAGATCCAGTACAAGCCGTCGGCAGCCAGCATAAATCTCAAGGAATACCTCGACCCGTCGTCAGCGGCATCCGTTTCTCGTAGTTTCGGCAGAGGTGGCGGCGACTCGTCATCGACAATGGATGGACAGCAGCAGAAGCAGCAGCAGCAGCAGCAGCAGCAGCAACAGGAGGAGCCGCTGGATATTCCGACCACGACAGAGTTTGAGAGCGAGTTCAAGAACCGGTTCATCTTGCATAACATGCAGCTCAAGTGGAACAATGTGCTCCGGAATATTGTCCTGCGGTATATCCACCAGAACAGCCAGCGGCGAGGTCTCATCTACTACCTATCGCGACCGGCCATCAAGTTTATCCTCGACCTGGTCGAGGAGCAGAACAGGGCTAAGATGCACAAGCCCCCTGCTAGAGCGGCCACGGCGCCCGTTTCGGGACTGGACACCTCGCAGACCAGCTCCGCATCGTCGGACAAGGACAGCAGCGGCCTAGATATAGAAGACCGCATCAAGGACATCCTGGGCGACGGCCGCAGATTCCACAGCACCAGCTTCAGCACGACTCACGGCGACAGCGACGGGGCCGGCGGTAGCAGGGGTATCGAGGACCTGGCGCACGGCATCTCGGACGAGTTTAGCCCGCAGAGCAGCTACCACGTGCGTCTCATCGCGCCGCAGATCCAGCTGCAGAGCGAGAAGAACAAGAAGAATGTAGTGCTGGTGACGGCGAAGGGCATGGAGCTCAAGGTGGTGGAGGTGATGGACAAGAAGCGCCTGTCCGATACGGTGAGCGGCCTGGTGCAGCGTCGCTTCCTGGTCAACATGGACAGCACGCAATTCTTTGTGACCCACAACAAATGGTTCATGACCAACCTCGTGTCCATGTACGCGGGTAGCCGGTACGGTGCGGTGGGGGGTTCTTCGTGGCCCCCCTGGGTGCCGATGGAGGTCATGTTCGACTTCCAGGCGGCGCCGTTTGGCTTCAAGCGCGTCGTCGAGAAGACGTCTGCCGTCCTGCGCTACGATAAGTTCAACACGCTCCGTCTCAAGTACAATGCCGAAGTCGGCACCGAGAACCAGGGCCCAGACGCGACCTCGCCGCTGTCGCCGACCAGCAACAGCGGCAACTTCGGCAACCTCGACAGCGCCGCTGCCGCCACCGCCTCCTCCGGTCCTACCGCGACCACGAACGAGAACCGCATGGACAACCTGTGGGTCGAGTTCCCCCAGGTGCGGGCGCTGTGCAACTCGTCCCAGTACTACGCCATGTACGTCATCGTGCTGGATCTGCTCATGTACAGCGAGCCGCTGGAGAAGACGCGGACGGAGCGGCTGGAGAAGATTATGCTGGCGTCAGATTTTTCCGACCTGAGCGGGGCGCCGGCGACGATCCACCGGCTGCAGGAGCGCATCAGGCAGATGGGCGACATCAAGACGCACTTCCAGGTCTACTCCAAGTACCTGGACAAGCGCGGGTGGGAGGACCGGCTGAGCCTGGAGCGCGACCTGGCGGCGGCCGAGGACGAGCTCTTCTTCGTCATGAAGGCCATAACGTCGTCGCAGCGGCGCTTCGACCTGTCGACCGACAGCAACGCCCTGCTCAAGTGGAACATCCTGGTGCGCGACATCGTCTGGCACTTGATGCAGGACTCCAACGAGCCCCTGGTGGAGCTGCAGCTCAACGACCTCATCTACGACCGCACCGACAATTCGGACGGCTCGCACATGAATCTGATCCGCGTCGGCAAGATTCTTGGACTCAACCTCCTCCCGGACGCCTCGTACCCGGCGATAATCGCGCCGTACGAGGACTCGGAGAAGGCACCTCCCGCCACCCCCCTGAGTGGCACCGATGGCGGCGGCTTCAACGCCGACGGCGGCAAGAAGGATATGATCCGCGTCTACTGGTACAAGCTCGAGGCGATTGCCGGCATCACGGTTATGGACCGCTTCGAGGTGGACCTGTTCCCCATGAGGGTCCAGCTCGAGTACGTGGTCGGCAAGCGGCTGATGCACTACATCTTCCCGGGGCTGAAGGGCGACGACAAGAAGGACGAGCCGTCCACCCCTGCCAGCGATGGACGGGGAGACGAGGACAACGATTCGAACCTCGTGCTCAAGATCACCGACGACGACGACGACTTCGGCAACGGCAACGGCCACAACGATAATGACGCGGAGTCGATGACTAGCCTCTCAAGCCATCTACGTCCCATGACACCCTCGAGGGGAGGCTTCTCCAGCAACTTTACAACGCGGCCGGGATCCCTGGAGCTGCGGCTGCAGCCGACGCTAACGTCGCACAACACGCGCCAGTCGCCCACGAGCAGCAGCAGAAAGTCGGCAGGCGGCAACGTCAACGACAGCCACTACGGCTTCCGACTGTTCCGGCAGGGAACAGGAGCAGCAGCGGGATCCAGGGCCATGGCTAAGAAGTCGTCGCTCGACTCGCTGCGGGCCCTGAGCCAGCAACAGTCCAGGGGCGGAGCGTTCGGACGGTCGTCGACGGGCCTGTCGTCCAGGGACAGCCGGGAGTCGCCCGGGGCGGATGGCAAGAAGCGGTTCGGCCTGCGGAATCGGAACCACGGCGGCGGCGGCGGCGGCGGCGAGACCGGCAGCAGCGCCGCGACAGCCAAGAGGCAGCAGGCGGCGGCGGCGGCGTCGGACGACCTGACCAAGATGATTGCACGGGCCAGCAACTACATCACCTTTTCGTACGTCCGGATGCAGTCGGTCGTCCTGTGTCTAAGCTACAAGGGACGTGAGCAGCGCAACTTTGCGGACGTGCATGACTTTGTGTTCCGCATGCCGGTGATTGAGTGGCAGAACAAGGTGTGGTCCAACGTGGACCTGGCCATGGCGTTCAAGAAGGCGGTGATCCGAGCCCTCTTGTCGCACACGGGCGCCATCATCGGCAACAAGTTCTCGCGGCACCGGCCGACGGCGGAGCAGCGGAACCGACTCCGGGAGCTGGCCAATAACTCGTCGCTGATCACGCGGCCGGGAACGTCGTCCTCCGCATCGCAGCGACCGTCGACGCAGTACGCGCAGTCGCAGTTCTCGCAGGGTAACAATAACGGCAAGGGCAAGAACAAGGCTTCGTCGTACTATGCGGGGAGCATCTACGACAGCAGCAACTACAGCGGTGACGAGTCGTCTAGCAGCCTATACGGGAACAATAACGACGCCGTCGACTTTTCACGATCCCCGCCACGGTCCCTCCAGAGCGCCCACAGCAACAGCAACAACAACAACAACTACAGCAACATCCCCATACCGCGATCGGCCAGCCGCAGCAGCAGCGTGGCTAGCGGGAGGTCATACAGATCAACGATGGGGAATGGCCCTAGCAACAGCAACGGCAACGGCAACGGCAACAGCAACCAGGAGCAACAGGAGCAACAACGTCAGCAGCATCAACAGCAGCAACAGCATCAACAGCAGCAACAGCAGCAGCAGCAGCAGCAGCAGCAGCAACGGCAGCAGCAAGAGCAGCCGAGACCGAAATCCCGCGCTTGGCTGACGACGACTCCCCCTGACCGGAAACGTGGACGAGGTCTAGGTATGAGGCGGGCGTCAAATGGTAGCACGACGGCAACAGACAGCGTGCCTCGTGGCCCGCCCACACCGTCGTTCCGATACACCGGCGGCGGCGGCGGCGGCAGACGCCGGTCACAGCCGCAATCTCCCCAGTCCCGGTCTCAGCAGAACACGCCCGGTCCCCTCCTGCCCCCCGCCCCCATCGAGAGCAGACCGCAGACGAGCCACTCGAGTTTCAGCACTAGCCAGACCGGTACGAACGGTACGGTCAAGAGGAGCGGAGCGGCGGCGGGATTGAGGGACAGGATATCTGCTTTCACGCAGCGGATGAGTAATCGTGATACGAACGGTGCTCCTGCCAATGCCAACGCCAGTGCCAGTGCCAGCGCCAGCGCTCCCGGCGGTGACGCTGACGCTGTCGATGACGATGAAGAGGACCTGGTGGAGGAGGAGGAGGCGGTGGAGGTGGAGGAGGAGGAGGAGGCTGAGGAGGTAGGAGAGCAGGAGGATCAAGGGGAAGATGGAGATGGAGAGTCGGATATAGATGTTGATGATTCGAGGTCGCCTTCCAGGAAGAGGTGGACTGCAGTGAGGGTCAAGATGGGGTAACCCATCTGATGTTTCTTCTCTTCTTTTTTCTTCTTCTCTTTCTTTTTTGATTTGTCCTTGATGAGCGAAGTTTTTGTGTGTTTTTTTTTTTTCCTTTCCTCGACAATATTTATTCTTATTTTTACTATTACATCTTATTTATTCTCTTTGGTTTCATCAGAGGAAGTTGATTTGTTGTTATCGCTCATATACTTTTTATCCTTATCGTTGCATCTATAATCCCGCGCTATGGGCAAAAGCATGCGGAGATTTGGGGAAAAGGTGATGGTTCACAGAACATGGATGATAGTTGTAATGGAGGCTATATCTCTCTGTATGCTGTCTTCTGATGTCCGCCGTGCTGCTGGGTTGTAGTTTGATGTGATGGCGGGAGTGGTTTGAGATAAGGTGGCGCAATGTTCCGGACATGATGTGGATATATTATATGTACGAGAGTATGTACAGATCATCACTCGGTAGGTAGTCGGCATTCTGCTGTCGGTGGCGATGGCTGGATATTGAGCCGTTTGGAATGCTCTGAACCCCCCCGCGTTCGTGTCACGCGGTGATGCATCCTGTCCTGGTTCTACCGTACAGATTACATGTACGGGAGCACGGATTATAATGTGGAGTATTATTGTAGCCATAACGTCAAAGAGATAAGTCTATAGAGGTTGGTGGCGTCGTGGGGTGCATTCTCTTCCACTGCGGGACTCCGGAGCAAGTCTCTCTGCCTCGTCTCTGCCTCGGGGAGCGAGAGTGAGAGCAGGATGGACGGCGGAGGGTTCCCTCTCAGCTCTCCCGTCGACATTGACTGCTATCGCTGCTATGCAATGCTGCAGGGTATTGATATGCAGTGTATCATCATGGCAAGGTGGTGATGCCATGTGTACTCGTAATGATGATGATTGATACTCGTACATGCAGACACAAACAAGAGTGCACGTATTGCCATGGACTTGGGAGGGAAGGGGGGGGGGATTATTACTAATATGTGATGATACCCCCCCGTACTCTCTCTGCTTCCCCCCCCCCCCCGAGTCTGAGAATCACATCCCCCCCCTCTCCCCTCCCCCGCAACTTGTTCGGTTCACTTCTCAACGGATTCTGCATATTCTACACGATGTACTCTGCGCGGGAGGCTGAATGTCTCGTCAGCCATCGCGGTGTCGCGGGGGCAGAGGGCAGAGCTGGGTATGAGCTGTAGCGTGCACTGCACTGCACACGTCTTCTGTACGGTAATGAAGCGTATCTTACCCTACCGGGTATCACAGAGTGGTCGGTACCCTATAATGTCCATACTGCACTATTGCACTATCTTCCCGTAGAGTGAACCTGTGATTACAGTGATGATATATACGAGTAGTAATACTCTCAGAGAGTCCCACGACACTCGACATCGATCGGTTGGACCCGGCCGGTGTGACTGCAGTGCGGTGCAGTGCAGAGTGCAGCGCAGTGTGCAGATCAGAAGCGTAGCAGTGTGCCCTAGGGCTTTGGGTACAGGTACAGACTACAGTGAGCCTTGACAGTGAGCTTGACAGTGAGCGTGGCAGTGAGCGTGACGGTGAGTGCCCTTGCTGTATTACAGGCTAATGATACTCGAAGGGGTGGTGTTGCATTGGCGGGCAGTAATAATATAATAATATCAGTAATAAATAATAATAAATAAATAATATCATTAGGCAGAAGCATCCCCCACAGTACATCGTCATGTGCCCCCCCCCCCCCTCTCTCTCTCTCTCTTATCATCCGACATGAGACAACAACACACACCACAATACGTAGTGTGGTCTGCATACGAATAACGAAGAGCCCCGGTATACGGGACAGTAAGGGGATTGCATGCGCCTACCTGTGCTTTTGTTTTTCTTTTTATAAAAAAAAAAACACGAAAGTAAAACCAAATCACCCCCCACCAAGTGTACTGATATACAAATTATAATACCCTTTACCCGTACAGCTCCTCTGCTGGTCCAACAGGAGTCGTACACGGAATCCTGCAGCGGCTGGGCAGGAAGGGTCAGCTAATGATGATACTTGTTCGCTTATCGCTGGATTTCTGGTTC
>NW_023336203.1:433108-437296 GCF_012550715.1 Geosmithia morbida
GGGGGGGGGGGGGGGGGGGTGTGGGGTGCCTGCCACCTTTACTTTTTTTCTCTTCCTCTTGTCTTCCTCTTCCCAGCTGTGCTCCTCGGAAAAGCCTCATTACCGGGACGCACGTGACTTGCACTCTTGCACTCTGGGGCATCGAAATGACCCAGGTAATATTATAATGATATTATTTCTCTAGTGACCGTATTACACACACACAGAGGCACACGCTCCCACTCCTAAATCGGAAAGAGCGCACTGGCCTCTGATCTCCTGCCTCCCGCGCTGTTTCCTTATCAGCAGACGGGAGAAGAAAAGGTGCCCGACACTGACAGCCCGAACAGCGTCTGCTCTCTCCATGTACTCCGCATTGTGCTTGCGTGCCCTGTACGGGTCTGACAGGAGTGTCTTGAAGATATCATCAAGTATTTTTTTTAATCTATTTATCTCTTTCCTAAGGAGTATCGCACTATCAGTAAATCATACCCGTGACAGCCACCCGCCTCCCCCCCTTCCTCCTCTTCCTGTGTCGTCTTGTCTCGCTCCGTCTCTTCTCTCTCTCTCTTTCCTCTTTCTGTTTCTCAATATATCGTAGACCATCCATCTTCTCCTTTCCTCTACTCTCCTTTCTCCTCACCCGGAGAAGATCCGTTCAGCTGTGCACCGATCCTGACGGTCAAGCCCAAGCTTCGGACCCTCCCTGTCCACTCCCACCACCTCAGGGCAGAAGACACACACCACGTCATAGCCCCTTCACTCATCCAACGCTCCGCACGCAACTCTGCAAGGCACCGGCCAGCCGCCAACCACGACGCTACCAAAGTGAATGACCACCGGTGTACGCCCAGGCCCAGGCATACTCGTATGATATACTCCTCGGATAGCAGCACGCACCTGCAAGAGGGGACCGACGGTCATCGCATCACCTTCCACGTTCGGCGAGACGATATCCGACGACTACTCGTACCGTCATTTATTGCTGCCGAGATATCAAGTATCTTCACCCATCTGCGAGAGCCTGCGGCAGACCACGGGTACGGACGAGTACAGAGAGCGACGGAATAAGCCCTGCCCCGTTAGCGCAATCTACGAGTCGAGACGCCCTCTGTCGTCCCCGCTGTTCCGACAGGCAGGAGGACCCTCTGCCCACCTGTCATACGTCCTCGCGCTTTACGGCCACTTGGGTCCGGCTCCTGACGACGATTACGTACTGGATTCTCTTACCCTCTCTTCGATACCAACCGACTACGGAGACGGACAGTCGGAGACTCGTCGCTGTGCCCGAGGATTTCAGCCCACGCGAGCACACACACACACACACACACACATATGTATGCACACACACACACACACACACCTACCTTCTCTCTCAATCAATCGACGTAAAAAGATAAGGAGGAGGGAAGCGTTCGATACATCATCACGGTTCACAAGACCCGACACCATTCATCACCACCCCGACCATCACAATCCTCGCCTCCGCGACACTACCGCTCTGCTCAGCAGCTCTGCTCAGCAGCTGAGCGCCACCACCAGATCCGACGCCCACTCATCTCCCTAGACAGTGCCACGATCACACGCCTGTGGATCGGCCCTGCAGCGGGACCCCGTACAGGGTGACAGGGTCCGCGCCCACGCACACACACACACCCCTGGTCCCCCTCGCCCGGCGTCGGTACGAGGGTACAGGTACAGAGGGTACCGAGTACGACCACATGTACACGCGACGAGGCGCACACACCACACAGTGACCACACCACAGTGACCTCACTACCGAGTACAGCTACGGCGACCACGCTGTAGGTCGGAACCCCGGTTCGAGCCACCCATTAGCAATCATGATCTCCCCAAGGTCCTTTACCTACTCGCGTGGCCCTCACTCTCCTCGCTCCCCTTCTTCCCCATCTCCTACCTCCCTCTCCTCCTCGCCGTCCTCGCCTCTCGCATCACCCCTCTCGTCACCCCTCTCGTCACCCCTCTCGTCGCCCCTCTCGTCACCCCCGACCACCGACTACTCGTCACCTCTCGCTTACCGATTCCGAGACGACGACCGCCGCCGTCAGCGCCCCAAGGCTCCCACCGCTACCCCCACCGCCACGACGACGACAGCAACTGCCATCTCGTCCGATAAGACGTCTCCTTGGTCCGTAGCCAGAGGTGCTCTTACGAGTACGCATCATGACCGTCGCCCAGACCAGCCGTCTACCATCAGCAGCACGACAGCAGCCATCTTCTCCCTCTCTCCCTCTCCCGGCAACAGCACCGCCGTCTCGGTCGTAGGCGTCACGGGGAAACGCAGAGAGAGGCTCGGCAGCATGGGTCTCCCGTCGCCCATCAGCCCGCCCTGCGAAAAGGAACTCGGTGCCGGCATCCAGCGGCCGGCCACGCATTCGAGCCCCGTCCAGATCCCCAGCTCCGGGAACCGTCCCAGTGCTCACCACGCTCAGAACCGCCGTCCCGTGCGCCGTCACGGGGCCAGGCGCCCCCAGCCCGGCAACGATGACCTGTCACCTTCCGTCGCCGCTCTCCTGGCCCTCACCGACATCCCTCGTCACGGCTCCCAGCGCCGCCGTCCCCGGGGTGGGAGCGACAGACCGCTCACCGTCGACCAGGTCATCGACAGCCAGAATGTCTCGGAGAAGGAGCTGAGCCGCCATCTGAGCTCCGGGCTCATGGGCGTGCTGCTCTCCCCTCCGGACGAGTACGCGCCAGACGACGACGTCGGCGTCGGCGAGTGCAACATTGGCTCCGCCCTGTCGACCAGGACCGTCTCGGTCGACTCCATCCCGTCGCTGAGCGAGTCGTTCGCCACCGAGGGCGTCTCCTCCCTCGAGACTCCCGCCGGCCTGAGCTCGTCGCCGTCGCCGTCGCCGTCGCCGTCGCCGTCGTTCCGTCGCCGGAGACACAGTCCCATGCGCAGGTCCCTCGAGCCCGTCACCTCGCCGCCGGGGACCGACCACGTCGAGCACCCTCTGGCCAGGAAGCTGCACTGTGCCGGCCGCGACGACGAGGACGCCGTCGACGACGATGACGAGGACGCCATCGCCTCGCAGACGTCGCACAGCGGCTCCGAGACCGTCTCCTTCTTCATCCAGCAGTTCAAGCCGCTCAGGTACGCCTTCAGGTCCAACCTGACAGCCTCGTTCCGCGCCCTGCGATCCGCCGCCAGGTCCTTCTCGAGCATCAACATGTCGCCCATCCCCCCCGACCACCTGCTGGCGCGCTCCCTCCTCACCATCGACCCCGACGTGCCCTACGCCGACGAGCGCCGCCCGCCGGTCACGGAGGAGATACCGTCGGCCGAGCTGCGCCGCTACCTCAACCCCACGTCCACCTCGCGCATCGAGTCACAGTCCGCCACACCTTCGCCGTCGCCCCCGACCGCCTCCGCGTCTGCGGCCAAGCCGGCCGGGTCCTACTCGGCCTCCATCCAGATGCAGACGTACAAGGTGCGCCGCTCCAGCTCCAGCTCGGCCTCCGCGCCGCAGCAGCGGTCCTCGCCCTCGTCGCCACCGACCGCGGCCACGTCGACGTCGTCACAGGAGCCCCGCGCGCTGGCCCCCCCGGCCATGCGCCAGCGGGAGGTGCGTGAGAATTCCGACTTCATCCGCATCGCCGTCATGGAGATGGCCATGCGCAGACGCGGAAAGCTCGACGACCAACGCCCCGGACGCGCCCGCTGGGCCCTCCCGCCTCGGAAGACGTCCACGGCTCCCTACGAGATCGGTCCCAACGGTGTGCCTGCGCGGTGGAGATCGATCCGCCCCTAGACCGGCCTGGCCCGTCTGGGCTGTCTGGTGAGCAACCGACGACGGCACAGTCTGCCGCGGTGAGACCTATACGGAGCACACGCACACGCACGGCGCACGGCGCACACGCACACTCGCACACATACACATACACGCACATACACACACATACACACACATACACACACATACACACACATACACACACACACGCACATATACACACACATGCGCACTCGCGCACTCACGCACACACACACACCTATGACACACAACGCACACACGACGCCCATACGCTCAGCAGCCCCGAAACCTGAAGCTCGTACGACGTGGCGTCTCTGTGCACAAGTCGTACGAGGTCGATGGAAAGCCTCGGGGCGGCCGGGTGGGTGAGAGCTGCGCTGGGGCATACCATTACGAAACGGTTTCCAACCTGGACAACGGTATTCGTCGG
>NW_023336203.1:437691-453024 GCF_012550715.1 Geosmithia morbida
TGGCGTGTCAGGATCCGAGCAAGGCCGCCACGTCACGTCACTGGCACGCAGGTTGGGGGGTGCGGGGGGGGGGGGTGTATCAGGGGGGAGTATCCACCCGTCTACGAATCAGGCAAGACCGGCACCGACAAAGAAATTTACTCAATGGATCGATTGCCTCGTCTTTCTGGTCCGAGCGTCGGAATGGAAGTTTTGGAAGTTTTGGAAGCCTCGGAAGCCTCGATGGAAGGCCAGATAATCTCCACTCGGGGAGGATCTGTGTGACTGTGTCGCGCATCGCCATCCGGACGAGAAAGACGAGGAAATAATACGCCGAACATGCCAAGTCCGATACGGCGCCCCCCCTCCCCCCCCTCTCTGCCTTGGCTTTCTGCCTTGGCATCCTCCCAGGGCAATCCAACCCCTTCTATTCTCTGATATCTGCACGGGCGAAATTTTTTTTTTTTTTTGAATTGGAGAGATTCCAAAAATCGGCGCCGGCCCCCCCACCTCGGGCAACAAAATTCTGAGATCATCCCATTTTTAAAATTTTTTTTTTCCTTTTCATCGTCTATTGTCCTCGAGCCGATTGGCCCAGTAATCTGCTGGGACCATTCAGCTGAATCAGGCAATTCAGCAAGCGAGGTGTTGCAGCATTTTCCTCTCTCTGTTATCTGCGTCATGGCCATTCTCCAATGCATACGGGCGAGCGTTCCTTCTCAGCTTCTATTTTTCTTTCCTTTTCTTTTTCCCCGGTCATAGAACGGTGTTTTCCTATTGATATACCTTCTTTATGTCCTCTTGTTTTTCCTTCTCGTCTCTCACATCATTTCTCACGAATACACATATCAATACTTAGCATGTCGGGAGCAATGGGTATAACAGATTGAGCGATTAATCAAGCACAAGCATATTTCTCCTGCAATCTCGCTCATGTTTCTTGCATCATGTGAATGCTTCCCCTCTATGGCGTATGAGTCACAGGTAGATTTCTTCCCTCTTTTTTCTTCTCTCTTCTTATTTTCTCTTCTTGTCGTATTTTCCCTCCCAACAGAGGATAGCCAACCCCTACTGTACTCCCCATGCATATCGTGCGTTTAGGTGGGGGAGAGAGGGGAGAGATTATGTGAGGGGTTGGAGTGTTGAGGAGGGGAGGGGGGGGGGGGTAGGGGTAGAGAAGAGAAGGATGAGGGGTGAGGGGTGGTGGTAATCGGCAATAAGTAAACTCCGTATGAACATATCAAATATATTCCGTCAATCATGACTCCGTATGTGGTGTAGAGTTCCCGTACATTTGTCAGACGTCTTGGGGGAAGAAGAAGAAGAAGGAAAAGAAGAGGAAGAAGTGGAGAGAGAAGGGGAAATAGAGAGTGGAGAAGAGAAGGAGGGTGGAATTTCAAATTACCGCCCATCACACACGCACACACACACACACCCAATCTAGAAGATTATTAATACCACTTAGACCTAATACCCCCCACCCTTGCCCGTACTTGTTCTGACTTGTTAGGAGACCTGCACTACTTGGGATTTGTCGCTTGGACCTGCATCTCCCCAAATGTACTTGTCTAGTTAGATGGATGGATAGATGGATAGATAGGGAGAGAGAGAGAGAGAGAGAGAGAGAGAATGGCGACATTAATATAAACCAGAGTGCCTCCGGTATCAGCTGTTATCGAAGAAAGGAGGGTGGAGAGGATTAGTCATTAGAGCCTAACCTCCCACGCACATGAACAATAGCAAGGTCTACCTTGAGCTTGGAGGATTCTGAGTGGCCTCAGTTTTTTCCTCGGAAAAAAACCATCATCAGTTCTTCTTCAATCTCGGGCTGTGCTATCCCAACAGGTGACGAGGCCCGGCTGGCCGCACGGGGAGCAGACCGTGGGAAGCTGGCTTCACCCTCAACGGACTTGTGTCTATATAGCTGACGGTACATGGGCCAGGATAGCAGGCAACGCAAAGTTTCATGGATGACGAGGATGGAGCATCATCCGTCACTGCAGAGAGAGGTCCCGAAGCATGTCGAGGAGTTCCGCGTTTCGGGGTGCGAGGATGTGTGTCGGGAGGGGACTTGGATAGGTCAAGCTGAGGAGACTGGTGTGAGAGGTGTGATGGGAATATATACATATATCATACATACATACATACATACACACATACATACACGTACACACACAAATATATATATATATATATATGTATATACATATATATATATGCATGTGGAGTAATGTACACTTTTTTTTATTATCACCATGGACAAGGAGACATATACAACATCATGATAGACTTTTGCATCGACAATGATGAATAGCACGGCACTCACGATACATTGACGGAGATTATATCCCTTCCCATCCCAGATACACGTCTGGAGCTGCCGGAGCTGTGACGGTGAGCACCGAACTGCACCGGATACCGCGCACCCGCTCTCCGTCCCTCTCCCAACCGGGACGGCCCTCTACCTCCTCCGATCGGGTGATTCGCAGCGCGGTCGCCTGAAGGCGCTGTACAGCCCCCCCGGCTCAGCGGCGAATCCGGACCTGGACCGCTGCGTCTGCCGTTCGGGCCTCTGCGACCCGCGTGCCGACGGCCCGGGGGACGCGCCCCTCCTGCCGGTGCTCCGCTGCGGTGACTCGAACCGAGGTCGTCTGATGGCGTCGTATACACCTTCGGGCCCGTACGAGAGGCTAGACCTCGAGCGCTGAGACACGGGCTGATGTCCGTCCTCGGGAGTCGGGCCTGGCCGGGATCGGGGCCGGGACCGGGGCCGGTCCGCAATGGCCTGCCCGGCAGGCCACTCCTCCACCCGCCGGCGCCCCTGGCTCTTCTGCCGGAGCGCCTCGTTGAACTCCTGTCTGTGCTTCTCGTTGCATCGGCGGCAACGCTCGTTCGTCACGTACCGCGTCCGCTCCGGACGGGTCCGGCATGGGGTGCTGCATTCGACCTTGTCGGCCGTCATGGGCTCGCGCGCCTGGCAGTCGAGGCATACCCTCACCACGTTTATCAAGAGACACATCTTGACGGGCCCTTTCCGTCCAGCTTCCCCCCCCGGCTTCGAGACCTGAGGGGCGGCGGGGGTAGATAAGTCAGTGAGGATGAGCGCTAGGCCTCTTTGGTCTCGGGAGAGGAAGCTATCTGGCCGGAACGTTGTTGGTATCTCGCGAATCCCTCCTGGGGTCCAACGGCTCTGCGTCGTGGCTCTGTCTTAGCATTCTACGGGTCTCCGTGGCTGAGGATGCGTTCTCCGATGCTATCTGTGATGCAGTCCACCATGGTTGTGTCTGTGTCTGCCGACTTTGAATGGGAGATGATGTGCCTTTGCGTGGGGAGGAGACGCCGTGTGACCGTCTCACATGACGGGGGACGGGGGTGGGCAAACAAACGGAGGAGAAGAAAGTTTGTCTGATGGACATGGTGATGATGACGTCTCCCCCCCCCCCCGGTGCCATCTCTAGAGATGAGGCCCTGCTGAATCTCGGCAGGGTTTCTTCTATGGATTGCACTCTCCGTCACACTACCATCTCACGGTCTCTACGTAGCTTACACGCTTGTGACTTCACTTCACGGGCTATTCTTCAAAGGTTTGTGCCTCTGAATTCTAGCATCATCTTCAAGCTTCTGCTCTGCTTCCAGAGACACGCGGAGAGGAGAGGAGGGGAGAGGAGAGGAGACATCGGTGACAAAAGGCATCACACTCGCGATGGCCCAACGAGAGGCTTCATAAAGTTAAGTGATTCGAACGAGACTGAAGAGGACCAGCTGTCAATCATGTACGCCCTGTTGGGAAACGAAAGAGACCATCCGAGATGATATCCACACAATACAGACATACGCACTGCGGTGCCCCCGAGAGGGCACCTTCGATGGGCACTTCGCCAACATGCTCTACATCGCGCCCCGTCTTCCAGGGAATCTCATGGTATTTCTCAGCACCGTCTTGTAGCCTTCCGTCGAGCTGCAACCCCGTCGCTTGTTTCGCTCATCTCCTTCGACGAATGGCACACCACAATAGTCATCTCCATGAAGCCTTGCTACCCTTTACCCCCCTTCCCCTTCTCCCATCTTTTCAAGACGGCGCGAGACGGATGGGTACTTCGCCATATTGGCTGCCCGAGCAGTCTGAACCGTCCCTGTCACTCCCGGAGCACTCCTCGCCCTCGTCGTCACTTCCGGAGCATTCCTCGCCGCCCTGGCACTCCGGACAGCCCGAGCACTGCGAGCAGTGTTCGCTGTCCCCGGACCACGAACCGTCACGCCCCTGGCCCTCCCCTCCTCGCCTTCGATCGATCCGCGCAGACACTGGAAGCCCCTACCTCCCCCGGCCGCTAGGCTCGTTACCGACGGTCTCCCGATCGGAGGCTGCGCCCGACGGCGCAGGGGGGTCGAACCTCTTCGAATCCAGGAACCGCCGGCCCTGGGCAGGTTGTATCGCAGGCGGCCCGTGTAGCCCGTCGTACCAGGCGGACCTCGTGGAGCGCTGCTCCCAGTCCTGGACGTCGCGCGGCCGCGACCCCTGCTGCTCCGCCGGAGAGGGCGGCTGCTCACAGGCCGGGTAGTCCACAAACGCGGTTCTTCGCTGCCGGTCGTGCTCCCGGTTGCGCACCCCGTCTCGGGTCTCCCGCGCGGCCCTGGCCTGGCATCGAGCGCACCGGACGCTGGGAACGTACCGGACTTGCTCCCGAGGGTAGGTGCACCGACGCGGGCACGGGATCTCCTGCACGCTGCTGCTCTCATGCTGATCGCAGTCCGGGCACAAGAGCACGGTGCCTATCGATCGACACATGTCGACGGTGGTATCTGACGAGTGTGTCGAGGGAGATTCTTCATGTGTATGCCGAGTCCCAGATGCCCAAGACTTGAGAGGAAATGTGCTCGGTGTCCAGATACATTCTCACGGACATGGCGTCGTATCTATACCCCACGGGTCAGAAAGTGAATGTTTGCCTCTGTCACACAATACTACCGTCAGCGATACGGCCGTGAACCCGAGTGTCTACTGGCTCTGGATGAGGGAGCTTTGTCGGTCCTGCAGTACGCGTAACACGGTCCCCCTTGTCAGCTGCGGTGCGCACCACACTGAGGGGGAGCGGAAAGGGCATTCGGTGACCGGACACATCACCGTCACGGTCTCGGAGCATAGCATCGAAAGCTGAGGCAAAGCTATATAGTCTTGTCTTGACGGCCTTCGGGAAAGAGCGAGACAGGCGGATACCTCCCAGCCCTTGGAGCTCGAGGCGCATCGAGACAGGAGGAAATTACACATTCACACACACACACACACAAAAGGCACGACGGGACGTCATACAAGTCGCGGTGATGATAGCCTACTCCGAGATTGAATAATTACAGATTGTGTGCCGGTACTGTGCTACCTGGTGAGCTGCCCCGGAGGCAGGCAGTCGTGCCCTCCCTCCCCTTCTCTCTCTCGGCAACTCCCGCAGGAACTCCCCATGCCGACCATCTTCTACCCATGCTGGCGTCGCTTTCGCTCCAGCTCCGCCATCTGCTCTTTGTAGATCCGGATTTGCTCGTCAAGGCACTTGCGGCATCGCTGGCCCTGCTCGTACACGACCAGGGGCTGGATTTCGTTGCACGGAGGCGAGCACTGGTGCTCTACAAATTTGACCTGCTCGTGCACGCCGCAGTCCATGCAGGTCTGCATGGTGCGCACTGAGTGGCACATCTTGTTGAGAGGCGTGAATGCTCTGCTATCCGATTGGATGTCCGAAGAGGGTGAAGAGAGGGTTTTGGTATGCACGTGCTGCATGTAGGTGTTCTTCTGAGCTGGAGTCTGCCTATGAAGAAGATGCTGAGGTGTGCAGACCGTCGATGTCTTGATATCGAGATATCTCTGAGGATGTGACGAGCTCTATAAATACTCTGCCCACATTGCGGTGAATGGTGACCCATTTCATAGCACTGTCACGTATTTGATCGACGACGCGTGGCTTGCCAGCTGTCGAGACACGGGAGAGCTGCCTTGGTATCTAACCCAGTTACACGGGAGCAAACATGATCTCCGACATAGGACTGCATCACGGACACGCAAGCTATCACATTCACACTCACCTTTTGGCTCTCGACGGAAGCCGCTGCGGTATGGACTTTGTCTCGCAACACTGTACAGATCCAGACACCTTCTATCCAGATTCTCTCTGTCTGTCTGTCCTGTCCGTCTGCCTCCCTACTCCCCCGTACATCGTGTCCCTACTGAGTGAGGCGCCACGCTGTACCGTTGACACTTGATAGCAGAGGGTCAAGGTACGGAAACAGCGGTGCTTCTATGGGTTCAGCCTGATACCTAAGTCGGGCATCTATATCGACGGCTGTAACCATCAGCCCGTGAATCGTCGCGGAATGGAAGAGTCCAAGGAACCCAATCTCCTTGTTCTGGCACATTCATCATATCTTCTCCCCGGTGTTCACTAAGCGCAAAATCACTGATAGTCAACCCCCCCCCGAACTGACAGTATCCGGGAGGATTCACTTCTTATACTCTTCAGTCATCTTTTCGAACCACGCCGTCAGCCTAAGCATGTCGGAGGAATCCCTGTACCTCTGGCAGTCGATAGACCCACGATCCGCTCGATGACAGATACGCCGGCACCATCTGAGTGTTCCCTCCAACACGGAGAGAAAGTGGTAGCTTACGGTGGGCAGTGAACCGCACAGGAGGGCAGGAAGACTCTCGGTATGTCTGCGTGCACATGTTGATGGACGGTACATACAAGAGGCGATGTATTTTGGAGATTCACCGCCAGTGTTCTGAACGGGACTCTCAGAGGCTTCTCATGATAGAAGACATAGAAGACAGAGAGGGAGATGGATGGTATGGAGAAGAGATGTGAGTGACGAGAAGAAGGGGGTGGTTAGTTAAGGGCTACTTGCCGTTGTTTGGAGTCCAAGATATGGAGTCCGAATAAAGAACCAAGGGAATACTTGTGTGAACTGGGTATGATATCACGCTATAACGACGAAGTAGGTCCTTCTTTTGTTCTGAATCCAGCACACCCACACCCAGTTTAGTATTGGTTCGCTTGTTTGCTTCCCCTTCCCCGTACCGTGACCCCTTCATTCGCTCTGACCGCAACCCGGAGCTACGCCCCTCAAGCTAAAATCACCCCTGTCTACTCACTCTTTCCTCTCCATTCCATTTCGTAGAAGAAGAGACAGCCATCCTTCCCGTTTCGGTGAGAACGGGACTGGGGGCAAGGTAGAGAGGATCGGAGGCAGACCAACGGATCACTTCCGCTTGGACTTGGCGGCTTCGGCCAACCGACGACGAGATTCCCGTTCATGCTGGTACTTGCATTCGACGCAGAGCTTCTCCTCTACGACGTTGTCAATGGTGACGGTCTGGGACTTGTGGTGGTCCCGTCCGCAAGGGGTGAGCTGATTGCCCAGGACGATGTCGGCCTTGCACCTGGGGCAGTGGGTTGTGTCGCGATGGCTGATACACATGGTGAATTGTTTGTCTCCTGTTTCTGCAGCTAGTGGTTAGCCTGTCGATTGTTTCCAAGAGTGAGCGTGGTGTATGAGCATGTACTCTGATAGAGGCTGTATCGGTTGTCGACTCAAGTCACATACGAGCGATATTCAATTCGTCCTTATTGAAGCTGTTGGATAGGGCTAGCTCTGTATGAAGCCGAATGGATAATATATGAGGGACTGGTAACGGCAATGACTCTATATTTATACCCATTCGGATACTGTGAGCGGAAGCATATGCAGTTGGGCGTGATGAGAGAGGAAGCATGATCTTCTTGGCTGTCCCTCACCAAATCACTGAACGTATCCCCATTTCGCATCAGAGTCTTCGAACCCAAGTACGACCATTACACACGTACATCCTACTCTAGAATTCTGGCGCCTTCTTTCCTTGTTAGCTGAGCGAAAACGACACCTTTGGGCTACCGTTTGCCTGCCTCCTCCCTCTCTCTCCAAACGACCGTCGCTGTAGCATCACTCGGCGACGGGGATCAAGGAGTTGGTCAGACCAGCGTCACGGAACCCGGCGGGGTGTGAGAGTGAGGGTAAAAGATCTTGATTCTCCATCTCGTGTGCTTCGTAGAAGTGTACAGACGTATGCGACTCCTTCCCATAGTTCCTTTCATGAGGAGACGTGTCAGGGACGTCCTTCCGCGACAGTTGCGGCCTTTCCTCCCCCCCTCCCATTTCCAAAGAATCAACCCCATCCATCCCATTCTACCTGAGTGCTTCATCTCGTCCCCTATTTTGCTTTCATAGAAAGGGTACACCATCCCACGAAGGATGATACTTTAACGCCCGATATCGGTTCTCCCGCGACGCTCTGCCTCCTGCTGACGACGTTCCCGATCCCGCTGCCATCGCGAGGGATTCCCGCATCTCCCGCAGTACATAGGCGAGTCGAATCCGTCGAGGGTCATAGGGTGCTGTTCACCCATGGTCTGTCCCTGCCCGCAGTTGATGAACCGGCTGTCAATGACCCACGTGGCGTTGCACTTCGGGCAGCGGGCATGCTCGCGAATCTTTGTGCACATGATGCTTCGTTCGTGATCGGTAGAGAAACCACCGTCTGAATGTCTCTTTCCTTTCTTAGCTTCAATCTTATGTTTTGCCGGCCCGTGTTGTTTCTCCCTGAGCATATATAGGTAAAGGTGATGTGACGTTGAAATAGAACGTTTGACAATGACGATGAAGAGAGCGGAGGACTCACTACAGGAGAATCATTGGCACATGGGGATCTACACCCCTTCTTATATTCCAAGTGGTGTACGATGATAGAAAGGAAGAGAATGGCTGTGCGCTACTGTGCTCAGACACTGGAGAGCTGTCTTCTTCTCCTTCTGTTGCGTACATTCACTTCTTCATTTCTCACTTTCATAGGAAGCCCTCCCGTCTTCTCTGTCATAGTGAACTTCAAAAGTTCTGTGCTGTGCAACATTACACCTGAGGTAGTATATTGGTTTCACCGGCCAGATACCGGTAGCAAATGGCACGGAAGAGACAGAGGGCCCATCACTCTCCCACGTAGAGTACACGTGGTGAAGGATGATGATACCGGTGACTATA
The DNA here is from genome assembly GCF_012550715.1 of Geosmithia morbida. Classification (NCBI taxonomy): domain Eukaryota; kingdom Fungi; phylum Ascomycota; class Sordariomycetes; order Hypocreales; family Bionectriaceae; genus Geosmithia; species Geosmithia morbida. The sequence continues at coordinate 446,728 of NW_023336203.1, forward strand.
TATATAGTGACTATGCCACGCCATGCATCAATGTCGGAATCCCTACTCCGCCGCCTCACCATCTCGCTACACCACCAAGGCTTCTTCTTCTTCTTCTTCAATGATATCCTCCTTCTTTGACTGTGTAACCTGTCTGATTCCCGCCAAAAGCTGTGGTCTGGTCTTGTGGATTTACTTGGATCCCTTGGCACGCTTGGGGCTGCAGTCCTGTGTTTCCCATAGCCGCTCCTCGCCTCCGTCTTCCTTGGGCAGAATTCAGGTGGCCTGTATCGTCCATACGTCGTCTTCATCTGCCTCGCCCTGTTTCTCTCTCTCTCTCTCTCCTTCACCTCATGAATTGCGAGCTGATAATAGTGCGGTGATAACAGATTTCGCAGAGGTAGTATTGTCTCTTGTGGGTGCACATTGTGTAATCTGATGCTGTTCCTGGTATTGAGCCCGATGTATATATATAGTAGGAAGAAGATGAAGACGAAATGTGGAACAGGTTCTTTAACAACGACAGACTCTCCCTTTCATATGTAGAGAGATAAAAGTGAAATTTCCTTTCGAAGATACAAGAGGAACGAATGAGAGCTGGGCCTTATGCTGTTGACAGATTGAGTGTAGGCGGATTCTGAGACGTGGTCGTTGGACTCAGATGGGCCATCTCTAATGAGCGAGAGATCACATGACTTCTCGCATCTCTAACTGTCCCTGCCTGTTCATTCGATCAGTAACACAGTGAGAATACTCTGATGCTCAATCCTACTGATTGTCCGTGTTGGCGACAAGATACAGTCGCCTGTGTATCGTTTCACACGCCAACAACGTCACCATAAGCGAGGAGGCAACTCGACTCACGAAAGGAGGCAACAGGTGAAGCACAATAGGAAAAAGAACCTTAGCAGTTTAGTAGTATTGTGACGGAAGTCAGAATATAGAAAGTGATAGTATGCTCAATACTGCTCATGCCACGCAATGTGTATGTTTGAAGGTCTGTATGCTGTACCCCCTCCCCTCCCCCCCTTCTTCCCCGTATCAAGCCAACGAGTATTCCGTACAACGCCAAATATCAAGCGCCGAAGCCCAATGTCCAATTGCCAATGCCTTGTCTTATGACTAACTCGTTCAAATTTAACACGTCCAGGCGGAAGTTCTGATGCCCAAAGTCCATGCCCTCTACTGCTTGGGCTTCTTGAGGAAGTTCGGAAGTAAGCTGTTCACAACGTCCTTCCTGGCTGCCCTCCTCTCCTCCTGGGTGTCATGACATCCATCGCACATCTTCTTGCCCTTATTCTCCACCGTCTTTGTTATTGTCTGGCCATTTTGGGGGTGATCGCTTCCACACTGGACAAACGTGGTATCAATGACAAAATGCGTCTTGCACTTTGTACAGGGAGTGTAATGGCGTAACTGGTGGCACATGCCAGGCTGCCTCTTGGAAGACCTAGAATAGCTACAAGGGAGGCTAAGCAGGAGGGTGGGAGATTGTCGATGGTCGGGGTGTGCAATGCCCAGTATATCAGAAGGTGGCGATGATGAGCAGAAAATTGGAGCAAGAGACCAAGACTTTGAAGGCCCATGCCCCTTTTATATTTACACGGGTTCCCCCAAGATCTCGTCACGATGGCCCAAGATAGAGGCTCGTGAAAGGAATCAGTATGCGGACGGTCACAAAGCACTGCCGGCGGATAGGATGTGTGTCTCTAACCGAGAGGAGGGTCGTTTGCGTATCCTCAATCAATCAACGAAGTGATGCCTCAACATTGATATAGGGGCGTACATATCATAGGGAACTGCTTGAGACCCGATCCAAGCAAGGAATTCGGAGAGATCAGATACGTTGATATTGATATCTACATAATCAACTTGTCCAACACTGAAAGTAAGTTATCCATAGCAACAAACCATATTCGTATCTGCTAGGCCCATTATCAAGAGGGTGTCTCATACCACATAGACATTGAAACCAGCAATGGAAACAAAAATTGACAAGTGTGAAAAACAGACGTAGGTTCGAGGTGTGGAGTTGCGTGTTGAGCGCATTACCGGGTAAAGAAAAGAAGCTGGAAAGAAGAAGCTGGAAAAAAAGCCAAGAAAAAAAAAGATACAAAAGAAAGAAACTCCCCCGGACAGGATTGAACTGTCGATCTTCCGATTGCGTATCTTGGATAACAGTCGGACGCCTTAGCCACTGGGCCACGGGGGATGTTGCTCTTGAAGCGATGCTGACCAGGAGCGACAATGCGTAGATCTGCTTTCTCAACAATTGGGAACAGAGTTTCTGAGTTGTGTGCATCTCTTATCGATAATGTGGCGGCAAGCTGGCCAATGTGGCGGGGAAGGAGCGGGGCTCTCCGGTTGCCTCTCTCGCTCTCTCTCTCTCTTCTCTCTCCTTCTCTATTTCTCTCCTCCAACTGCAAGCTCCATTCACCAGGGGAGCGAAGCGACAACATCCAATCCTGATTCCTATATCACCTGCAGGCAGTCGGCAGCAGGAGTAAAGATGTCGACATCGGTGGAGAAATCCGCTCTAGGCGGATGGCGTACGTCTTTTTCTCTGTCTCTTGCCCTGTTTGCTCCCCCCTTGATACCCACACACACCCACACACAGAGAGAGAGAGAGAGAGAAAGGCTGACGTAATGGCATAGTGCACGAGAACAATGTCGAGCTGGTTGACCCGAAGCGCGACGCACTATACAATTACGACGCCGAAGCGCTCAAGAAGATCTTGACGGACAAGCCGTGGGCTCGGGATGTCAATTACTTCAAGCACGTGCGGATCAGCGCCACGGCGCTCATCAAGATGACGATGCACGCGCGATCTGGCGGATCTCTGGAGATCATGGGACTGATGCAAGGCTATGTGGACCACGAGACATTTGTGGTCACGGACGCGTTCCGCCTGCCCGTCGAGGGCACAGAGACGCGCGTCAATGCGCAGAACGAGGCCAACGAATACATCATCGAGTACCTGGACCTGTGCCGGTCGCAGGGCCGCCAGGAGAACGTGGTGGGCTGGTACCATAGCCACCCGGGGTACGGGTGCTGGCTGAGTGGCACCGACGTCGATACCGAGGCCATGCAGCAGCAATTCCAGGACCCGTTCCTCGCCGTCGTCATCGACCCGGACCGCACTATCAGCGGCGGCAAGGTCGATATTGGCGGTTTCCGGACCTACCCCAACACCTACCGGCCCGAAGGTGGATCGACGACGTCGGATGGCTTCCAGACCGTCCCGTTAGCCAAGGCCGCCGAATTTGGCGCCCACGCGAACCGATACTACAGCCTGCAGGTATCACACTTCAAGAGCACGCTCGACGCGCACCTCCTCGAGCAGCTCTGGCACAAGTACTGGGTCCAGACGCTCAGCCAGAACCCCCTCCTGACCAACCGGGACTATGGGACAAAGCAGATGCTCGACCTGAGCTCCAAGATACGCGAGGCCACCAACCTCATCACCCGCGGGCGCGTCCATTCTCAGAACGACTTTACCGGCGCCGGCGCCGGCGCCGGTCCTGCCAGTCACACCTCCAAGGCTACCGACAAGGCCGTGGCCAAGCTGTCGCAGGATACGAACCAGATTGCTGCAAAGGAGAGGACGGGGCTGATTGCGACTGAGGTCAAAGCCAAGCTGTTCAACGACTTGGTCACCAAGGAGGAGTGAGGCTAGGGTTAGGACCTTCCCCCTCCCCCCGCGGTCCTCATCCACCCTTCTCGCGACAACTTCTTGGTCCGGTTCGTTTGCTTTATGTTGGCGCAGATATATACAGTATGGCATCATAGCCGGCGTTTGGGTGTCTTTTAGTCTAGGTCTTGACGGCAATGAGAATAAACAAGATACATTGAGGTTGGTTCCATTACCCGAGAATCGGTGTCTTGACTAGAAGTTCCGGTTCAATCAGAACCATTCCTGATCACAACTTTGCCGTAGAAGCCTTTGTGTTCTCGGGTGCCAGCATCTTGACCACCCAAGCCGTCTTGGCCGCGAGACAGCGCCTCGAGACGGCAGCATCAGGGACCAAGACGTCAAAGCAATGGTAACCGCCCGGCCAGACGTGCAGCTCAGTAGGCACGCCAGCAGCCCACAGTCTACCGGCATACTCGACATTCTCGTCGCGGAAGCCGTCGGCCTGGCCGACGGACACGAAGGCAGGTGGCAGGCAACTCAAGTCCTCCACCCTCGCAGCAATATTGGCGGCCTGTCCCACCTTGTGCGCATCGCTTCCCTCTCCGTCATGACCAGCATCACCCAGGATCGCCTTCCAGGCCGTGACGTTGGACACGCGAGACCAGGTCCCCCCTCCGCTGCGAGCACACTGCTCCCAGGAGGGGGTGCGGGACCGATCATCCAGCATTCCGCAGTCGATCAGCTGCGCGCACACGCGCGGGGACTCCTCATCCCCGCCGTCCCTCGCCCTGAGAGCCATGACGGCGGCCAGGTTGCCCCCGGCCGACTGGCCTGCCACCATGATCCGATGGCGGTCCAGGCCCAGCTCGTCTGCGTGGCGGGCGAGCCAGACCAGGCCGGCCCAGCAGTCGTCTACGGCTGCGGGGAAGGGGTCTTCGGGCGCGAGGCGGTACTCGACCGTCACGCAGACGGCCGACGAGGCGAGAGCCCAGAGGAGGGCGTCCTGGCGGAGAAAGGTGAAGCGGTTGCCGCAGACGATGCCGCCGCTGTGCATGTAATAGATGACCGAGGCCGGTGTAGGTGCTAGGCTGGGGCGGAAGATGGACAGGGTGACGGTGTCGGTCCCCTGGAGGGAGGGGACGGTGAGCTGCTCGTGGGTGAAGTGGTTGGAGATTGGTGGCTGGAGGGTCATCTCGAGCGTGGCGACGGAGTCTTGGGCCTTGCGGAGAGACGGGATGGAGTCGAACGTTACGTCGCGGTTGGGAAGGGTGGCGAGGAGGGACGTTAGCTGGTTGTCGTAGGGGGACATGACTGCTATGGTTCGGTCTTTCTTCTCCTTCTTCCTTTTTTTCTTCTTCTTCTTCCTTTTTCTTCTTCTTCTTTTCTACTTTGTATTTGAATCTTTGGATGTGCGGCATCACGTTGGGGAGGAGTTGGAAAATCTCATGATATTGAACTGCAGTATGCGTGAGTCGGAGAATGATAGCCGTACAGCCGCGGTTTGCGGTTGGACATGCCGATTCTGCGTGATGCTATTTACCCTAGATTATAGTCACAGAGAAAATAAGAGGAGAGTAGGAAAAAAACCTATCCCTTTGATGGGACACCCGTGATGCATCGTGATGCTAGATAGGATGGAGCTCAATATGCTGTCCTCCCGTTCTTCTGCCCTCCGGTTGTATGACGACAAGGACAGAGCTGTCTTCGGCAAAAGAGCGACTATGTTTAGTCGGTTTACGTAGTTGTGTCCATCAAATGACGTAATTAGGCTCTCGTCGAGAGGTAGGTGCTATTGGTATCGGTATTGCTGGTACCGGAGAAGAGTAAATTACGTATGCGTTGCCTTCTTGAATTTGTTTTCTTCGATTTTTTTTTTAGATATCGATTTTTACTATTATCTTTACTCTGTATACTGGTACTATGAGTTTTCCTCCGTACGGTGCCAGTGTATCGCCAACACAGACACACACACACACGATCGTCGATGTATGAAGATCGTGGCTGGTGGGTGCACATGCTACTAGTAATACTGACAAATACTGCTTCTTAGTTATAATACATATAATACTCATAGTGATAGTCCTGATGGATGGTTTGGGTTTAACGGTGTCACCGAAAAAAAGGGACAAAGGGAGGGGGGGCTCCTTGACGGGAAGGGGTGGTAAAAAGAAAAGAATGAGAAAGAATTAAATACAGGACTTTGACAGTGTTTTAAAATGTAAGATGTAATGTATTAATAGGTATCATGGCCGGGACCAGGGAGTCTGAAGTGGGATTAACAGTCAAAGGCCAAGGTCGTTCTTGGCGATCACTAACCACTGGTGGTGAAGTGAATTCCCATCTGACTGGCCCCTTGCACCGGCTCAATGGCTACTGTTCAGTTTCTCCCTAGTTTTGTGGTAGTATCATGGTATTGAATCGGTTGGTAGAGAGGAGTAGGTGAGAGGAATTCGCCTTTATCGCCCGTCATGGTCTTTACATATTATATAGTATTAATAGTAATACTACATATATATTTTGCCGACACGAGGTATACTGCGCGTTACGGATATTCGATCAGCCATAAGATGGGTCTTTATACCCAGGTGCTCGTGAAAGTAGGTGTGATGCCATGTTGTAGTAACACGAAACCTATCCAGTCTTTGTTATGCTTCCCCCCCCCCCCCCCCCCCCCCCCCCCCCC
>NW_023336203.1:453109-475127 GCF_012550715.1 Geosmithia morbida
CCCCATCCATCGTGCGCTGACACGAGGTGCCTCGCACCAGATGGACTCACACGAGGTCGAGTGCATGCAGCGGTCAATGCAGATGCACTCACGGAAGAAGCGGGAGCAGCGGAAGGAAAGCAAAGGAAAGCAAAGGAAAGCAAAGGGGTAGAAAATGGCTGTCGTCACTACTCTCACGGTGAATGCCAACCTCTCCTCCTCTCTTTTTTTTCGAATGAAACTTTCACGTGATTCCCAGATGCAATGGAAAAGCTCGGTGAAATAGACTCCAGACGGTGGTGGGGGGTGGAATGTGCGTGGGACCGTTTTGCCTTCCAACAGAGTATCGTGTGCATGTATCCATACATACATGGTATCATACATTACTCTCGTAGCATGGACGGGGTAACAGTAGTCAGATGTATGGTTGGTGATGAGAATTGCCGAGTATGCTGGTGGTGAGTGCGGGTTTGTCTGCTGACGTCATGGAAGGAATTCCGCCCTCTGTCTGCTACACCCATAGGATGAAGTTAGCGGTTGATGGAGGGGAGTGAAACGGAAGAAGCCTTTTTTTACCAGTAACCTTTTTGCAGGAAATCAAGTCTTTTACAAGTCATCGAATGCATATCGATTCTTTCGAAAGGGGGGGGGGGGGGGGGAGAGAGAGAGCGTGTGTAGGATAGTGAATGTGTGTGTGTGTGGAAACAATAACAGCTACGACATGGAGTATTTCAGATGCAGCAGGTATTGATAGAGTACTACTCGTAAATCAGCAATAGCACTACCGCTACATAGTAGCTGGGATATTGCATTATTCCCTTAGTAGTCTTAGCCTCTCACTGTCTAGCGAAATGACCAGGGGTGTGCGGATATAAAGGATTGGCAGTCTCTTGGACGTTTGCTGGGTTGCTCCCGGAGATGGTGTATCGTAGTTGCTGAGCGTGGTTAGCAGTATTACCCGTACAGTACTGGTACTCGACATAATAGGTATGGACAGCCTGGACATTAACCAGCCACCCAACTGATACGCTGGTTGCTGTGGCGCATACGGAGAGCATAGACCTGCAGCAGGAGCTGAAAGCAGTGTCCCACCGAACTGGCCGGGACACGCAGCGTATCAACACCTGCACATGTAGGTACGCTCTCGTTACTCTCTGAGTCTTTACCGAAAGTGGGAGTTGACAGCTGAGACAGATCCATTACGAGTATGGAGAGAGAGAGAGAGGTGGAGGAAGCCACCTGCTGAGAGAGAAGAAAAAGAGCACATCCGCCACGTATTCCTTGCTTTTCTGTCCTTCATTACTTTCCTGCTTCTCGACTCTCCTGGTTACGACATCGGCTGTGCATCGTGACATGATATGGGACATGAATTTGAGAGAAAGAAGAAAAAGAAAAAAAAGGGGGGGGGGGACGAATGGAAATTCGACAAGGGAAAATGTCGACGCAAACGGAGACTATCCAAAGCAGCATATTCCCACTTCTATTGATTCACATCCAAACAGAGGGAGGGAGCTTGCGCCACCAGCTATTCCGCAGCTTAGAAGAGTAGAGCCGCTCTCACCATCATCATCATCAGCACTACTTGCTGTCTGTTGTTACCTTTGGGGATACTGTGAAGATGTAAAAGAATCATGGAAAAAAATGAGAGAGGAAAATACAAGAGTGGGGATGCCAGCTGAACAAGCTCCCCCCCCTCCAGGCAACCTTTTTCTTTCCTTTTTCTAACTAACCTACCGCTAGATTGGGGCAATGGAGAGGTACCCACAGAGGTCCTCGTAGATCATCGATCTGGACCCGTCATAGCAATTCCCGATGACGACCCACCGTCATGATTAGGCACACCCCCCGGACTGGTCTACGACGTAGCCTACCGGCAAGTAATCTTGCTCGGTAGGAGGATAGCACTATCAGCTCACCCTCTTATAGACCACGCGTCCTGGTTAGTCCTCCATGTCGATGACGACTTTTCTTATGTGTGGTAGGCCTTGTGTCTGTCACCGGTGCAGTCGGCAGAACTCTGTTTCTTGTTAGCTTCGGTGCTAGAGGTCCATTGGTGATTTGTGCTCCGGGCCCTCCCACAGAGCAGCTGGTACAGTGTCTGTAAGGAGTAGAGGGCTGAGAGCGAATATGAGTAGCAGCAGTACTGTCATGGTGCACATGCCTGCTCAAAAGGTAGGTACAGTGTCAAGATGGGCAGGTGTTGATGCGACCTGTTGCGGACTGGGCTCTCTTCTCTTCTTCCTTTCACTTCCCAGGGTGGAGCGCTTAGTTTGGGAGCGGGGATACAGACTACGTCGTATGCGTATTTTTACACATTGCATTGTCGTAGTTGTATCACTCGTCTATCGATACTCGTAACTTTTCAATGTAGTCAGATGCAGTCTTTAGTATATGAGAGGGACGAACAGAGTAAAAGAGCGAGGAGGAGAGAGAGAAGGAGAGAGAGAGAGAGAGAGCATCGTGGAAGTACCAAGCGAGCTAATTATACACCCCCCTAACCACATTACCCACACACCCACACCCCTCCCCCCATGTCCGGCTGGGAAGTTTCCGAAGCCTGGCACAGACGACGATGACGATGCTGTTTTTTTCCCTTCTTTCCCTTTTGCTTTCCTCTACGCCAATTACCGTTACATATCGTTCGTTCCACAGAGGTTCCGCCCACCTCTTTTCGGGGTTTCTCCCTCCCTCTCCCTCTTCCTCTCTCAACCGCCACACCCCACACGTCTCTTCTTGCTTTGCCGCGTGCGGTGCTCTGCTCTGTCCAGGCTAAACCATGCGTGTACGACCAACTCCTGCCTCTCTCTGTACTATGTAACACTGTAAAGTTGAACCTCCCCTTCGACTCTCGTCATTCGTTATACTGCTTAGATCCCTCCCCACTTTTTCCAGAGGGAAAAAAAAAGAGGAAAGGTTCGCTGATACAGTTGTAGGAGTAATTGTAGCGGTACCTTGGAAGGAGGGTGCGGGCGGCCTGTGACGACAGAGACATCCCCCCCGACAACGTCATCGCTGAAACATCACAATCAAATACGTTGTTGCTCTGGTATCGGCGCCACCATCTCTGTCTTCACTTTTACCTGAGCCAAGTTATATGACCAACTGACCCTAAAGCATGTTCAGCTTCTGACGTACCGGTACCTGAACTTGCCCATGATCCGTATCCACCCCCAGGACCCTCTTTCTCCTCCATCATCGACCACACCCTTTTCCGTGATGCGTACGGATACTACCATACTTGGGTTACGGTACAGTGCTGAAAAGAAAACTGAGCAACTAGGATATAAAAAATATAAAGAATAATAGATTAAAAAAATTAAAACAGTCCTGCCTTACTGCTCCGTAATTTGTGGGGTTGGCTACCCTTCTTGGATCAATTAGACCCTGATGTTGTCATCCCTAGCTTAGCTCCCCCCCCTCCCCATCGCTCCTGCCCACCTAGATCCTGTTCGTTTCTTGTCTTGGAGAGGGGGGCTGCTCTCTTGCTATAATTTCTTCTCGCCTCGCTCCTTCCCTCTTTTCACTTCTTCTACTTCTCCCTTCCCTCCCTTTTCTTTCCCTCTCATCAACTGTGTCTCTATTATACCCAAAATCTTCCCTTTTCTTACTTTTCGGTACTAATACCCCCCAAATCGTCCTTGTGATACCCCGGCTCCTTGTTTATTCTTGGATCGTTCGCTTTTTTACAACACGTACCAACGAAACCTGAATCCGATTCTTCGCAGCAAAAGAGGAGAGAACTCCCTAGATTCTATACCTGCACATTCGAATCGGGAACAGTCTTCTTCTACAAAAGGTCGGTCAACGGGAAAAAAAAGAAGATTGAATAAGAACCAAAAGAAGAGGCAGGATTTCACGCCATCATGCCCGTCGACGTCAACCGCCCCACCGATACCAAGCTCAAGGAGGCCGACATCAACCGCAAGCTCCAGATCTACGGTATCATCAACGCCTTCCAGCATGGCAAGGCCCCCTCGGTATGTTCCTCCCAATTTCATCACCGGTCATGGAGCCACCCTCAATAGCAACACTGGTGGGCGCAGAACTGGCAGTCCCAGCATATGATTGACATTGAATACCTCCACGCAGAACGAGCAGATTGATGTCGCTCTAAACAGTTTCCTTCAATCCAAGATCCTCGGCAAGCCTCATGAGAAGCTCTCTGCCGACGGAAAGACGCTCGTCAATGACACCCGCGACGTCGTCGAGAAGGCCAAGGACCTCTTGCTCACCAAGAACGAGGGCAACCTCCTCCAGGACTTCATCTGGCAGACTCGGGGCTACGACTACAAGAGCGTCAAGGGCCCCGAGAGCACCCTCAAGAGGGACGATGCCAAGCGTGATGGCCAGGAGGCCCTCCAGGGTCTGAGGACTCTGGGTACACTGCTCGTCACCAACGGCCAGTTTCGCAAGCTGCGTATGTTGACCCCTCAAGAGTAGCGGAGAGCAGGAAAAAGTCCCCTGGAATGTGGAGCAGTGCTGACACGTGTTACAGTCAAGGATTCTACCGTGCTCTTGCGTGATGTCGCTGCCGATGGTGCTACCAGCGCTGCCGGTCGTGCTCGCCCCAAGGATGATGCCCTCGCCCAGCTCGACCAGGCTGCTGCCGACAACACCTGGCACGAAGCCCCCAACCTGTCCAAGGAGGCATGGAAGGCTAAGAAGGACAAGTACTACGCAAGCAAGCCCAAGGAGGATGCCTCGGATGTCGCCAAGGACGTCAAGTCGTCTGCTGCCAACAACGACTCTGCCGAAAAGGCTGCCGACGATGCTGCCAAGAAGAGCAAGAACAAGTTCGGAAACAGGCTCTCGCCTGAGGCCCAGGAGAAGCTCAAGAAGCGCCATGAGGAGTACCGCCAGAGGGCAAAGGATTACTACAACAAGAAGATGCCCGCCGAGCGCAGAGATCAGATCGTATTCCGCCTCAAGAAGATGATACTTGAGTGTCAGCAGCACCCCGACTATTCCCAGGCTATCCAGACCCTCCTCAAGCTTGCCGAAAACTACGGCAACCACGGCTCTGCCATGGGTAAGTCGGTCGGTGGCAGCGCCGGCCAGGCTCGCAACGGTTTCGCCGCTGCCGAGGCGGACCTGCGCACACTCCTCGAGCGCTCTGCCAACGGTACCTCGACTAGCGACCTCTGGGAGTCCATCTCCCAGATCTACAAGGCCGCCCGCAAGGATGACGAGCTGAGCGGCTGGTTCAAGAATGTTGACACCTATATCCGCCGCTGCCTCCTCGAGGATGGCTACGTCCTCGAGAAGTCCTCCAAGGAGGATGGCGACGCCCTCTATGAAAAGGGCAAGTACCTCCTCCGCGAGAAGTACCGCAGCCAGTTTGACCGCGTCGTCGAGGAGGTCAAGTTCCTCGGTGGCCAGTTCGACAAAGACCCCCAGAACAAGGCCTTTGCCGTGTCGGTGCAGAAGCTCTTCAACGACCTCGGCCAGGGCGAGGATGGAAAATCCGCCTTCAAACCCCACCTGGTCAAGGACTTGACCGAGGTCATCATCCCCGGAATCTTTGAGAACGTTGCTTACATTCCCATCCCTCGCATCGAGTACTCGGACCCCCAGTTTGATGCCGTCATCGAGAACCTGGTCCTCGAGAGCGACAACTTCGCCCCCAACGTCTTTGAGCTCGCCAGCGACAACCATTGGCGCTGGGGCCGCAAGAAGCTGGGCAGTAGCAACCGCAACATGATCGACATCAAGGTTTCCGGCATCCAGATGGATCTGCGCGACGTCAGCTACCACATCAAGCGCAAGCAGGGTTTCCCCAGCATCACCGACACTGGTGTCTTCGACCTGATCCTGCCCGGCAACGGCTTCTCGTTCCGCATCAAGGCTTCCACCGCCGACAAGAAGGATACGCAGCATTTCTTCAAGGTTGACAATGTCGATGTCGATTTCAAGTCGCTGCAGTTTAAGGTGAAGCAGTCCAAGTACAAGCTCCTCTTCAGCCTCTTCAAGCCCATCGCCCTCAGAGCGATGCGCCCCGCCATCAAGAAGGCGGTCGAGAGTGCCATCAAAGACCAATGCAACGAGCTCGACGCCTTCCTACACAAGGTCAAGCAGGAGTCAGACAAGTCAACGCTGTCCGACAAGAAGGATGAGGCTCCTTCCAACAAGTACAAGCGCTACTACGAGACCTTCCAGAAGATGATGACGGAGAAGAAGGAGAAGGCTGCTAAGGAGAAGGAGGGCAAAACGTCGGACAAGAAGGTCAATATCGCCATGACTATGGAGGATAGCATCTTCCCCGACGTGCGCCTGCCCTCTGGCATCAGCACCAAGGCAACCGAGTACAAGGATCTAGCCCGCAAGGGCGACAAGTGGGAGAGCCCCGTATTCTCGGTCGGCAAAGCGCAGAAGAGCTCCAAGCTGCCTTCGGCCCCTCGCATCGAGCGCAAGTCGCGTGCCGCTCTCGGCGGCGGTGCCAGCAACGGTGCCAGCAACGGTGCCAGGAATGGCGGCGGCTACACCAGCTCACTCGACCCCGGCTCCAACGGCGCCAACTATATCAATGGCACCGCCAACAACAAGTACGCTCAGGACGCCACCAACGGTGTCACCAACGGTGCCAAGAACGGCGCGTCCGCCATCAACGCTCTGTAAAGCGCGCGTACACACATGCACAAGAACAACAAAACAACAGAATACCCTCAAAGAAAACCACGTCATGATACATGGGCGGTGCGTTGAGGGTTTTTTCTGAAAATTCTTTGCTTTATTTTCCTTTGTCGCCTCTGTCTTTGCTATGATACCTTGCGTGGCTATAATGGGGAGGGATGATGGATCACGCGAAAACGTCTATTCAATTTCTTGTCCCATGTTTCAATATTGTCTCGACACAGTGGAAACAAAACATCTCACCTGAATTTACATGTCGAAATAGTTGCAGTTCATCGATTGAATAGTTAACAACTTTTGAAGTCTTGAAATGACTGTGTAACATGTCCAACTTGTAAGATTGGAAGTACATCATCGTATCTCCTCAGCTAAGCGGTGAGGTTGTATCGAGGGGTACACAGAAAAGTAGAGAATAGGGTTGAGGGGAACGTGGGAAAGAGAGAATGAAGACGTGGCATTGTTCTCTATTGAAGGAAGGGAAAGAAATCTAAAAAGATACAAAAGTAAAGCACGAATAATGTCGATTCGTACTTCCCCAGTAATATATTACCTCACACATTCACATGCGAGGGGCAAAACCCGACGTCACCACTCAGTAATAAGGCGCTGCAACGTGGACTGTCCCTCTGCACACAGATTACGATGTTTCTACTCTCATACAAAACCATCTTCTCCGGCTTGATGCAACTCTTAACATTTACACCCACTTCTTCGACTTGAAGGTGCTGGATGCAACTCGGATAGAAAACAATACGAGAAAGAAGAAACGAAAAAAAGGAGGGCCGAACGAATAGAGAAGAAACAAAACTCATGAGCAAAGCATCATGACCACGGAATCCGAAGCAGCAGCAGCAGCTGCTGCTGCTGCTGCCGCCACCACACCCATCCTCACGCCAACTCAGATAACGGCCCTCTTCGACATCCTCACCCACTCACAGACGTACGCGGAGATTGAATCCTTCAAGTATCCCGATGCAGTGAGGGGCTACGGGCATCCGTTCACATCCGATACCACATCATCGTCACCAGCAGAAGCAGAAGCAGACAAGGCAGAGGCAGAGGCAGAGGTAGAGAAAAACAAGGCAGAGACAGAGATGAAGAACAAAGACGAGACTGGAACAACAAAAACTTCCGCACCCATCCTGAGCACCCTGCTGAACCGCATCGCCCTGCGACTACCGTGGCTGAGAGACCTGGCACCAGAGTTCTGGTCAGAGAGCATACAGGGCCTACTCGTCTCGCTGGCGGAGGCGGACCTGTCGGAGAGCTATGATAAAGGGACGCTGGGGTTGAGAAAGACACTTGCCACCGGGAGCAGTGCCGTTGTTGAGATGGTGTTTCGGGGCGTGGTGGGGGGTGTGCGGCGCTGCGGGGGTGACACCATGCACGCCATGCCTAGCAAGGACGGCGGGCGGAGTGAGGACAGTCAATATGATTTGGGAAGTGCAGACGATCTTCAGAGAGCCTGGGATAGCGCAGTACAGCAACTCGTATACGGAGACCTCACCCACTCCATGTTCGACCACATGGCCCGCACCAGCGACCTCCAAGGACATTCGCCAACAATCAAAGCCGCCAGCCAGTACACGATCATGCACCTCGCCGCATTCATGCACCAGACATTCACCGTCTCCCCAGAGGGCCAGTACCTCCTCCAGCTCCTCGAAAGCGTCCACGGCCTGCTCCCCTACAAGATGATCAAGCAGACGCTGCGCGTCGGCAACGCCGCCACCATGATCAACGGCATGCTACGGCTGCTCCTGGCCAAGCTCAGCGTCGGTGGCATCACCAACTGGGTCGGTCTGACGACCAATGCCGACGACGGAATGAACCTTCTCCAACGCATAATCTCCCTCGTCCTCTTGTGGGATGCTACCGAGTTTCGCAAGATTGCCGAGCGTATCGAAAAGGGAGCGGACAGCGGAGGCGGAGGCAAATCAGACGCTTCGGCCACTCCGGATGGCAAGGTACTGAAAAAGATTCGGCAGTTTGCTCTTCAAGACGACAGGTCCGAGCACGAGGCCGTACGTGCCGCCAGCCTCGCCCAGTCGCAGTCCATCATCACGGCCATCCTCACCAGCTCCTCCGAACCGGAGCTCGCAGCGTCTCTGTCCGAGGCCCAGCACGCTCAGTGCATGGACTACTACTCGGCCCTGTTGTCGGTGCGCGACCGCGACGCCATCACGACGGTCCTGTGCCGGCAGCAGCCCGACCGCTTCACTCAGGCGGTGCGTGAGCTTGTCACCACGTACGAGCCCTTCATCCGCATGGTGCATCAGAACATTGACCTGCGCGAGCATCTCGAGGGCATGCAGGGCTTCATCGACGATTTCATCAAAACGTGTCGTCCCAAGGCCAACGCGGCCACCACCACCGCCAGCGGCAGCGGCAGCAGCTGGGTCAGCTGGACCAGGGGAGTCATGCTCGCAACCGCTGCTGAGCGGGAATCTGCGCCGACGGTGAAACCCCCCAGCGTAGAGGACTACGTCGGTCTCATCGACAGGAACAAGAACCTCCTGTACCGATGGGTTCACGCCGTAGCCAAGAACTGTCCCGAGGTGTGGACGGAGCTAGAGAAGTGGGTTTCCATGGCGGCGGCCGAGTTTCGACACAAGGATGACGGGGATGGCACCGGGATAGAGTCTCGTCTGGAGAAGCTGTTCCGATCTCTACCCTCAGAGTCTGACCGACAATCTGTCAGGCGTGCACTGGACTCACACGCGGCGTACCTCTCTACCCTGTCTGACCTATCACACAGGAGGTTCCAGCAGCTGCTAGACAGGAATTCCTCTACAGGAGCGGCAGATGTAGCAGAAGAAGCAGCTACCTCGGTCAAGGTCGGTCCAGGAATGTACCTCTCGAGATGGCAGCACCTCCTTGAGCAGACGAGCATCTCGCCAGAGCTTCCCGTCGGACCGGTACGCACAGGTCGCCAGGTCAAGCACACGCTCGCTAGGACCAAGGCGGGTATACTGGGAGACAGAGCGCACGCACAGCAGGATCTGGTGATCAAAGAGGGGGAGAGGTTCCCGACGCAACCGGATGTGAGTGTTGTGGTGGATAAGCTGGGGAAGGGGTTCTTTGAGATGCTGACTTGAGTTTTTGGGGGGGGGGGGGGGGAGAGGGGTTACTTTCCTTTCTCTTGTTTCTTTACACCGTGTGGCATGGCATAGCATATTATATTAGATGGTAATTGAATTCTTAGCCTTTCCCCTACACCTGTTTTCTAGCGTCTCTCTTTCTTGTCTCTCCCTGTACATACTCTTTCTGCTACCCATCTTCATGCTCTTCCATCTGCTTTATAATCGCCCTCAAAGCTATCAATTCACTAGGAATATGCGCTCCGAGTGATCTATCTTGGAAAAACGTATTGTACATGTGAGCGGATTTGAGAAAGAAGAGCGAAGCAAAGCATGATATAAACAGAGGACATACAACGTCCGATACGTATCTGTACATGAGAAAGCAAGGCAAAGCGAAGTGAAGCGAAGCATGATACAACAAGAGGACAGACAAATGTCCGATACAAAACCAGTCCGGCAGACAACAAGAAGAAGGAGGGAATCAGAGGACGATGACGGATGAGTCCGTGGACAAGTCAGAACAGAAATGCTCTCAGGCTGTGTGGTGTTACCCCTGCTTTTCCTTCATCATCACGGTCATGTATAGTGACGTCTTCCACCGCACCGGCTGGGAAGACGGACCCACACGGTCTTGGGCAATATTTCGGACCTACAGATGCGCTCCTGCTACTAGGTGCCGAGTGGGACCAGACGGCCGATGAGGCGGGTAGTATATTGACATCCGTGATCGGATGGGGCATGGGTAGCGGCAGTGGCGGTGAGACGTCGTGAGGATTGCCTGGCCACGCACCCTCCTCGTAGACGGAGGGTGTGGCGGGTGGAGGAGGCCGTTTAGTTGCAATAGTTGGAGGACGAGGAAGGACGACGTTGGCCGGATGAGTGTACTTCGGGGCATTCCGTGACGGGAGTGGCGGGCAGGGGCTTGCTGATGCCGACGCCGGTATTCGGTCGGAGGGGCGTGATGAGACTAGCTCCGTGGCTGCGGATGGAGTCGTCGACCTGCACGGCCGGCACGTCCTGCTGCCCTGGTTCGGGACTCACAGTCGGATCCACGACGGCGACGGCGGCGGCGACGGCGGGTTCGTCATCCTGCACGGCGAGGGGCGGCGGGTTCCCGTCATGCTTGGCAGGGGACTTCATCACGCCCTCGTCCTCGACGTCATCGTCCTCGTCATCGTCCTCGACGACGCCGTGGGGAGCACCACCGCCCCGCCCACCAGTCCGGAGGTAGACCTTCCTCTCGAGCCTGTGGCGCCAGCTCAGGGTCAGCTGTAGCCCCGTGGCGTCCTGGAGGCGCGTGACGAGGGAACCGCAGGGCGCGCAGTTCTTCCTCGAGAAGAAGATGTCAAAGGCCGGCCTCGTGCCGTCGAGCCACCTCGCGCGGCGCAGGCGGTGCAGGTGAGACAGCGACAGGCTCGGCCCGTCGAGGTCGTCGGTCACGCCAAAGGTCCGGAGCATGAGGCAGACGGCGTACACGGCCAGCTTGGCCTCGACGTGGCTTCCCAGGAAGACGCCGGCGTCCTCACCGTGGTGATGGTGATGGTGGCCGTCACGGCGGCGGCCCATGGCGTCAAAGGGCCGCTCCATGGTCAGGCCGAGCAGCCGGCCGACGCGGATGACGCGCTGCGTCCAGAGGGTGTTGGCCAGCACGGGCCCGCCGGCCGGCGCGTCGAGCACGTCGCCCGTCCGGCTGACGCCGTGGCCGCTCTCGGCCCAGGCCACGACGTGCCGGTCCGGACCGCGCGACAGGGCGAGGAAGCCCACCGTCTTGCGCTCGATCCTCTCCACCAGCACGCTCGGCCTGAGCAGCCGCAGGCCGCGCGAGTGGTGCAGCGTAAGCGACGTCTCGGGCTTCAGCACCTGCACTTTCAGCGTGCCCGTGTCGCCGTCGATGATGTGATGGAAGTACATCATTGATGGGTCGTCGGACACGCGGAAGGATAGGCCGGACATTGGGGGCTGGTTCCTCTTTTCTTCTTCTTCTTCTTCCCTTTTCTTTTTTTGCTCATGTTTGAAGGTATTCATTCTGCTTTGCTTGCAGTTCGATGGAAAGACTTTCTGTGACAGGAGTAGAGTCAAGGCATGCGTGTTCCTCTCAGTTTCAGAGCATGTTGTTGGAGAGAGTTGAGATGACTCTGTCTAGTGGGAGTAAGAAGATGGTGAGAAGTTGGGGGGAATGAGAGATGAGGATGGAGAGATCAGTGAATGGATGATTCGGTGAATCGAAGCAGCGGAAGAGTAAGGAAATCAAGTGGTGGTGGTGGGATTTCTCAGTTGTCAAGAAACATGGGTCACAAAACGATGGAGGGGGTGGAGAGGGAATAAAAGAGGAAGAAAACGAAAGAGACGAACCCATTCACACGGACAGTAGAGACGCAGGAACCACGGGCGATAAGAAAGAAAGATGGGACGTAGGAAGACAGAGATCTCAGTTGAAAACCGACTGACCCATATATGGGAATATCAATTGATACAAGCAAATAAGACCGTACGCCTTTCCCGTGTTCCCAAATGGTGTAAGATTTCTCTTTCTTTTTCACCTAATTTTTTTTTTTTGCATCTCCCCGTGATTTTTGTTCTGAATGTTTCGAGTTTTTTTTTTTTTTTTGGAAAAATTTATACTGCGTTGACAACTTTTCCTTTACTCGTCATCCTCCTCCTCATCCTCCTCCTCGGCCTCGGCGACGGTCTGAGCGATACGGTCCAGATCACGCTGGCCAGCCTGGGTGATGCGGCGACCGCCCTTGTCCTCGTCCTGCTCAAGGACACCAATCTTCTCGAGGGACTGGAAGACCTTGCGGTCAACGGAGCCGGAGGCGTCGACGTGGTGGCCGGGGGCGGAACCGCGGTTCTTGGTGGTTCCGTGGTGCTTGCGAAGGCGGCCGACACCGACCGTCTTGCGGAGGTAGACGTGGCGGGCGATGGCAGCGGCGCGGACGTAGTACCAGTCAATGTCCTGGGGGGGGAGCTCCCTCGAGACACCAGTCTTGACGGTGTCAACCCAACCTGACATGTGTTTGTCAGTACAGGTGGACATCTTCGTTGCACTTTTTTGCGTTGCCTTTTCGTAAGGGATAACAACAATTACCAAAGAAAGAAAGAAAAAAGACAGAGAGAGAGCAAGAGATTAGGGAAAGCAAACATACCAGGGATGGGAAGCTTGCCCTGACGCTTCAGGAAAGCAGAGTAGGCGTTGATGAACTTCTGCGCCTATTCAGACAGAAAGATATACCCATTAGCAATGATTCCGTCATCAGAAGTCTTTCGACTCCCTCGCTCCTGCTCCATCCGTATAATGATCCCTTTATCTAACCACGAGACCAATCGACACTTTCCAAGAAACAATCAGCAAGGTAAAATCTCCCACGCCATGTCTACCAGGCAGAATCACATGAATCTTTGGGCCATGGTTGAAATGGAAGGGGGGGGTTTTGATTGATTTTCCTCCTCGTCCCTTTTCAGGGACCATTTGATTGTTTCTCTTCGGTATTCATGGTTCGGGAGGTATTGGGATATATCGGTATTCGAAGATTGGTTGCGATCGCGTGGGTATTGGTCGTCGATAAGACTACATGTGTTTTTTTTTGTTTTTGCTTCAACAAGGAGAACCTACATCAACATCGCGAACAGTGACACCGCCGGCCATTTTTGCGTTTTTTTTGGTGTTTTTGGGGGAAGGAGAGGTAGAGAGAAGAGAGAGTGGTTGTCGGTGGTGTGTGTGTGCGGTCAGTCGTGATGGATTGCGTCGGCGGTTAAGGATAATTTCGCTGTGGTCGACTAGCCTCTCGTGGTTTTTTTTTTTTTTTTCCTTGCGGTGGTGGGTTTACAAGCCCTAAGGTACACTATTGGTCGATGTCCTTGTGAGTCAGCAGCAAGATATCACAGTGTGTTTATATAATGTGTGCACCGTGAACTTCATACTGTATACTGATTAGGCACGTGTTTCGCCATTGGCACTAAGCACTAAGTATCGAGGGTCCAGTTATTTCCAAGAACAAAAGTAATAAATAATAATAATGATAGTACTAATATCCCCGCGGCTTGGCAGATCTACGAGTCTTGTTGTACATGCTTATGTGTATGCCAATTCAAATACGACATCAGTGTTACTATTCACGTCGTAGCAAAGCAGAGGGTGTCTTACGGATGGAGCAGACTAATGCATGTTATATAACCACAGTACTACGAGGGCGTATGATGATGGTAAGCTAGCATGTATCGTATTGACGTCTGCCACATAGTATAACAGAAGAAGAAGAAAAGACGGAAAGAAATGAGTAGAACAAGAAAAATAGAAGAAGAAAAAGAAGAAGCAAGAAAGAAAGAAAGCCAAATGCAATGCCCATTCCCATTCTATAGAGGGTATTCCCATGTCCCGTAGATCCATTACTTGAAGAGGAAGAAGAAGAAAGCAAAGAAAAACGGTGCCCACGCATGCAAGTCAACAAAAAAATACAACAATCCCGAGTCCTTTTTTTTTCCAAATCTTTTTTTTCCTTCATTTTCTCTGAGGAAGAAGAGCAGAATATTCAAGCCCAGTTGGCCAGAGTGGCCATGACACCCATGCCAAAGAGGACACATGCAAAAGCAAACAGCTGGATCTTGAGGGGGGCCTTGCGCATGTAGGGGTTAAACATGAACTCGTGGGCGAGGAGCTCGACGAGACCGGTGTACATGAGGATGCCGGCGCTGATGGAGTCGAAGATGCCGTTGACGAGCTTCTGGCTGTTGAGGTTCTTGGGGCGGGCGCCGACGCCGGCGGCGATGCCGACGGGGGTGGACAGGGAGAAGCCCGCGGCGAGCAGGTAGGGCAGCCACTTCCTGCCCTTGGGCCAGGGGGAGACGGCGAGGCGGGAGCCCAGACCGAGGCCCTCGAACATCTGGTGGAAGACGAGGACGACGAGGAGGATGACGAGCTCGTCGGTGGTGCCGAGGGTGAGGCCGATGAAGACGCTGTGAAAGATGATGCCGAACTCGAGGATGAAGATGGACAGGAGCTGACCGGTCAGGCGGGGGTGGGCGTCCCCCTCGACGTGGTCGCGGCGGTGGGCCAGGTGATCCTGCCCTCCGGGGGGGTAGCTCACGTCGCCGTCGCGTCCGGGCAGGCCGAGGCTGACGTTGACGTTGTCGTCGCCGCTGCGGACCGTCTGCTCGTCCGACACCGACTTCTTCTTGACGAAGTCGAGGGACGGGTCGAGCTCGGGGTCGGCGACGGCGAAGCCGTCCGGGTCGCCGTCGTCGCGGTCGTCGATGCCGCGCGCGGCCATGAGCTCGACGAAGAACATGACCAGCACGGTCCAGAGGCCGATGGCGAGGGCCCACGGGTATTCGCCCAGACGGTCGGCCAGGCACTCGTCGCCCAGAGCCTCGAGGGCCGGGTCGAGCAGGTGGAGCCAGGCCGTGGCCAGGATGACGCCGGTACCGACGTACTTGCAGACGAAGAAGAGGGCCTTGGGCACGTGGATCCGGCCCTGGTTGGCCAGGAAGATGGGGAGCATGGAACCGACGGCGGAGGCGGCCATGATGATGAAGATGGAGGCTATGCGGAGTCCCCGGCGGGTGTCGTCCGTCGCCTCGCCATCGCAGCTGGCTTCCTCTTCCTCTCTGGTCACGAGGGTGGAGAGGATGACCGACTCCTGACGGGGATACATGATTGCTTCTTTCTTGTTGTTGTCGGTTGCGAGTGTGATGAGGGCTGCTGGTGCGTTTGAAGGAGGAAGGAGTTGGTGAGAGGAGAATTGGAAGTTGTCGAGATAGATGTATAGATATATGTATATTTTATATCAAAAGGATGGTCTGTTTGATATACACATATACATATATATATATATATATACGTATGTGTGTGTGTGTGTGTGTGTGTGCGTGTGTGTATAAAGGAAAGAAAAGAGGAGACGAACTTCTTGTTAGATGCCAAGACCAGAGATGATGAGTCTGATCGAGGTCAAGGTCAAGGTCAAGGTGAAGCGACTTTGAGGAAGGAGATATAAAAGGGAAGGGAAAAAAAAGAATTATATTCGACGCGTGTATATAGACTGGTATACGAAGCTGCGAACCTTGATGGTCAAGACCAATCAAGCCAAGACGAAGGACGTGCCGAATTCCGATCTGACGCGGACGGGAAGACCGTTAACGATTCCTTTATTGGAATAGAGGAGAATGTTATGATTCTCTTCTTTTTTTTTTCCAACCTTGAATGCGACCTTTTTTTTCCCCCATTCTCTCCCCATTTCCTCTCTCAGAATTCTCTTCTAGGTAGGCAACTCCGTTGATGACAAACCCTCAAGGTTGTTGCAGGGAGTGCATATTGTATATATATCACACACACACACACACACACATATATATATATATATGTGTGTGTGTGTGTGTGTGTGTGTGGGTGTGGGTGTGTGTCTTTGATATAATGTATAACGATAATGTATAACGAGCTCTCTGTTCTGACGAAACCAGCAATGACGAGGGAATATAAACAGCTCTCCATAGACCAAACCAGATCGAGTGTGAATAGACCGTGAAGAGAAACTTTGAAAAACAGACATCACCAGTAGACAGGCAGAGATGAAGAGGGGGAGGAAGGGAGAGTGAAAGAGAAACAGAAATGTAAAGATAAAAATAAAAATAAAGAAAAAAACAAGAATGAAAACCACAACGCATCATATTGCAGATTCTGAGACAGTTCGAGAGGCCGCGGACGGGAAGAGAAAGCCACAGGCAGATAGATCCGCCATGTATTGCATGCGAATAATAGTATATCGAGTAGCGGGGCCGCTGTCGCATACAGATATTCCCCGTGTCCTATACGTATATGGTTCGAGGTCCCGGAGTGTATTACTACTACGATTGCATGAGTCGTCTCTACCGACCGTTCCAACGTTGTAATATGACGAACTATCAATTTTTTCAGAACCCAAAAAAAATCTCCTTTTTTTTTCTGTAAAACCTTTTTCGATGCAGAGAAGATGAAAAGGAAAATTGCTGTTTAAAAAAAAAAAATTTAATAAATAATAAATAATAAATAAATAAAAACTTCCCTTCTCTGCCTTGATCCCCTTATTCCCAGACTAGACAGCCCAGAACCAAAACCAGCAAGACGCCAAGGGAATAGACAAGGAATTAGACGAGTAAAACCGGGGCAACGTTGACCATCAAGGTCCTCACACGGCTCTGACGGCACGACCTTTTGTCCCTCATCTGATTATTGATGGACGAATGGATTCATCGCCACGACTCCCCAACGGCCAACGGCATGATGGGCATTTCCTAATAGTAATCCTCTTTTCTTGTCTGCAGAAGTTTGCCGAGTAATGAGAGTGGCGTGAATACTGCTCGTAATGAGTTGTCATCACATGTAGTATTAGTAGTAGTAGTAGCAGTAGTAGTAGTAGTAGTAGTAGTAGTAGTAATAGTAGTAATAGTATTAGTAATAGAAGTATTAGTAATAGTAGTAGTAGCAGTAGTAGTAGTAATAGCAGTAGCAGTAATAGCAGTAGTAATAGCAGTAGTAGTAATAGCAGTAGTAGCAGTAGTAGTAGTAGTAGTAGTAGTAGTAGTAGTAGTAGTAGTAGTAGTAGTAGTAGTAGTGCAGCATCATCACGGAGATTTCCTCTCTCTCTCTATTCCCATCTTCTCTCTCTCTGCCTCTCTCTGCCTCTCTCTGCCCCTCTCGTGAAGCGTGTCATAATATTCACAGATGGCATCACTCTTTGTTTTTGTCAATGTTAGGGTATTTTTTTGGGGGGGGAGTCTTTTTATCTTTACCCGTTCACCAGTGATAATACATACTCTCCTTAGTAGTGGTAATATAAGAAAAGAAAAGAAGAAGATTGGAAAGAAAAAAAAAAAAACAGAAAATAAAATCCCATGTTTGTACACGGCATGCCTCTCTGGTCTCCTCTTTGCAGCAATGCCTCGATGCCCTCTCCTGCTGATCCTTCCGCTGCTGACCTCCCACCTCCCATCATGACGAGAATTGAATCTCCAACCCGACACTCCTGAATGGCTTGTCCAGCCTCCTGAGATCGATACCGGTCCCCAGACTGAAGAGCAGAGACTTCACCCTACCCTCCCACAGCACCCCGATGTTCATGTTCTGATCCAGCCTCGCCTTGAGCACGCCAGCATACTCGTCCTCGCCCTCATCCTCAGAGTCCTCCTCCACCGTCATCACCACCTCTCCTTCCTTCTTCCCGTCACCGTCTTCGGGCCCGGGCTTGGCTACCGGTTTGACCATCGGCTTGGCCACCGGCTTGGCCACCGGCTCGACCACCGGCTTGACCACCGGCTTCTCGTCTAACCTCCAGTCCAACTTGGCCTGGAAGCTGCGGTCCCCCACGCCAAACATGTCTTGGCCGTCCGGCGCGGCGTCGACGACGGACGGCTTCCTCCACAGCTCCATGCCGACGGCCCAGGCGCTCTCGTAGCTGAAGACGTTGAACTCCATGCGCGTCGCGAGGCTGCAGTGCCTGCCCGCCATGACCGAGTAGCTGGCGTTGATGTTGCCCATGAGCGGGTTGAGCGTCAGCGTGGCCGACAGCGGCGTCCCCCTGTGCGTCGGGAGCGTGGCGAAGCGCGTGCCGACGCTAATCCCACCCGACTTGTTGAGGGTGCCGTAGTAGACCTCTGCTCCCGTGCTGAAGCGGCCGTATATGCGCTCCCGGTCCGTGCCACCGTTACCGCTGCCGTTGCCGCTGCCGTTACCGCTGCCGTTACCACCGCCATTGCCGCCTCCTCCTCCTCCTCCTCCTCCTCCCTCGTCGCCACCCTCTCCGCGGTTCGGGCTGGCAGCGTCGTGGTGTCTGTTGTGGTGGTGTTGCTGGTGAGGCAGAGCTACGTCCCCTCCGGAGTTGTAGACGCCCCTGAGACCGAGGAGGCCGCCGTCCGACGAGGCCAGCCCCTCCCACGCGTACCTCCCCACGTCGTACTGCACCTGGCCGACGGCCGTCCCGCCGTTGCGCAGGTGGGCGCCCGACACGGCGCTGAACTGCACCTGCAGGGCCGGGCTGACCCGCCGCACCACCAGCGCCTCCAGCAGCGACTGCGGCAGGTACAGGCGCCCGTACAGCAGGGAGGACTCGGGCCTGTCGTCCGCCGTGCGGTGCGGCGCCTCCTCGCGCCGGGACAGCGGCCGCAGCGGCCTGTACGACCGGAGGAGCTCCGGGAGCGCGACCGCGTCCGACCGCGGCGTCAGGAGCGCCCGCAGGGGCTCCGACGAGAACAGGTACGAGACCGACCCGTCCACCACGCCTACCGATCCCAGCTGGTACGACGTCGCAAAGTTCGAGCTCGCCAGCGACGAGAGCGTGAGGCGCAGACCCCTAGGGGTAGGGAAGTCTAGGAGGGCTGTTTTGAACACATGTTTCTTGTCAGCTTCTTCTGTCTTTTTAATCATCTTGTTTTTCTTCTTCTCTCCTCTTCTCTTCTTTTTCTGTTGTTGTTGTTGTTGTTGTTGTTTCCTTTCTCTTCTCTCATTCCTTCTTGCTGCTGCTCCTCTCCCCAGACATACCATCTGGTATCGTGTTGAGGGCCGCGTACGAATTGTCCCGGTCCCAGCCTGTCGCTTCGTAGAAGGCGCTGTGGACGTAGTCCATGAATTCTCGCATCGTCAGCTTCCGGTGATCATGTCCCCCCCCCCCCTTCTGGAGCGAATCTGTCGCCTGCTTCTTGGGGAGCGGTATCGGTGAGGTGGTGCGTGTCCGTGATGATGATCGATGTCGCGTAGTCTGTCGAGAGAGCTTCTGCAGGAGGACAGGGTTGAATGGAGGTGCCGACGCCGCCAATGGAATCACGTGAAGCGTCGGTCCACTCTACACGGTGCTGCTCAACGTGATGCTCGAGTTGTTTATGTATCTATTATATGTATGCATACACTTCGTATATAAACCAATGAATACATATATATATATGTATTGTGTACGGAGTTAACCCGATAGAAGCTATTCAATCCCGGCATGCTTTGCAAATCATCGCAGAACTTCTCCGCCATTAGAAATAGGAGACCGTTCAACGCTATCTCCTGGCACGGACGGCTCGCGGACTTCTTATAAGCCAATGCCCGAGAATATAGAATATATAGAATAAGCTTCCTGCCTTACCCCCGTACCATAACCGTCACCAAATTTCACATTATAGGAAGCCAGAACTTAGCCTATTGTAACCATTAAGGAGTCTGAGCCGTAAGCGTTATATTACGACCCGTTATGCGGCCTTTACGTGCACCCTACAATTTTCTTACTCATTAACAATTCACGACTGATTTTAATAACCTGCATTAAAACTCTTACGTTGTCCTATACATTCTTAGATTTTCTTAAAAATCCCTAACTATCCCTAGGTTAGTCATCCTTCCCACCACTCCGTTTCGTCATTTCCTATAACAGTAGCACTTACTCGTATTCACTCGCTCGTTCTGTCCGGTCGGGCCATGCCGAGGCCCTCCTTTAAAGGGGCGTCTTACCTAACGTTCATTTCGTTCACTTAACCTTCGCTCCGTCCCCGTCGCTTCGGTATAGGCGCTAATACTAGTCTTGAAGAAGCCTCTAGCGGTGTGATATAGTAGTACTAGACCGTTTACACACAACACAATACAATTCGAAAGACAAATCATTTCCTATAAAGTTATAAAATGTTCTAAAAAGAAAACGCATAATATTATCCCGATGGTGTTCCTACCTACTATACTACATAACTAATATATATAATATTTTTTTCTCCTCTAAAAAGAAAAAAATGACACTTTATTCTATAACAATATAAAAGAAAACTCCGTGCCCCGTCGCTATAGCTAAGAACCAAAACATTACTATAACCTAGTGGTGATACCGGTCGCATGCGCCAATATCTTCCTCTATGTCGCCAGGTTACCCCGCCCGGGAATTCTTAACTGCCCGAGAAGGGAGTCGACCTTAGTGGCTATAGAGCCATATATGTCAGCCACATTGGCTGCCCAATATAATAATTAAGACAGACGTACGTTAACACTCACAAGATAGCCGTGCTAACTCAGCCGGCGTAAGAGGGAAACCCTTAAGGACCTGCCCGGTCTCGATACTAAGTAGAGGCTCTAACTCACTATCCGGCTTTATAGCCGATGCATTCTCTCGTGCAATCGATACATTCCGGTCTCTAGTGTTCGTTAGCTTCCTACTTCCTCCGTAGACATTAAACAAGACAGTAACAAACCTGGTCACATTCTCCTGTGACATAGTGGCGAAGCCCTATTGCATCTCCTAACGCAAATTAACCTACTCCTCCCGTAGCTGCCTAACCTCTCTAGTCAAGTCGGCCAAGGCCTCTAAAATCCTCGCTCCTCTGTCGACTGCGGGCAAGTTTCCCACCCTCGCCATCTACTCGGAAATGGTATCGAGTGACGATGCCACTACGTTGAAATCGGGCGCGTTGCTAGCTATCTTGTCTAAGATAAATCACTTCCCGTGATATAGATATAAGGAAGAAAAACACCCTACCTAGGTGTAACGGACCAACCGTGTTAACAACAATAAAACGCGTACCCCGCGCGTAGTCAGCTAACCACCGGGAGAACCCCGGCTACGACTCCATCCTATCGACGATAAGATAAAACAGACCACTCGTCACATACGTTCCCCATCCTCTCTTCTCTCGACCATCTTCCCTCTAGGAATGAATAAATGAATGAATCTACTTTATGGATAAGATGAATAGACTATCAAAACAACAACATACAAGAAGCCCTTCTTATCACTCCGTTCACTATCCCTACAGTATATAAGTCAGTCCCTCATCCTTCCTCTAATGATATACCACCTCCCTCCTCCGTCCTCCGGTTTTGCGACAGCTCCCTATATATCTGCCTGCTAGTCCGCTAAAAGGCTCGTTCGGTCTAATCATTTCATTCTTTCCCTCCCTTAAACGACTTGGCTACCAATCCTATGCTAGGGCATAGGGCAGCCTCTTATAACCAAACATACTATTCCTAACAACACCGTGATCTAAGTAATACATACGCCCACTATAGATCTGTGACGGTTGGTACGACTCTGTGCTACAGGGTAGTCAGAGAAGTGTCGGTTTTATGTTAGCGAGGCCGTTAGGGCGTCTAACTGAGCAATAAGGCAGTTATAGTCGTAGGTGCTAATTATGAAAGGAACTAGGGTTCTAAAAGAAGCGTTGACTATTATATTGATAGCTAGGTAAAGAGTGACTAGGCTATAGAAATGAGGTTAACTATATACTAGGCGATCGCTAAAGGGATGTAATAATCGTGAGGAGTGATTATTACAATCGCTAGGTAATCGAGGTAATCGCTTAGTTAGTAATCGCTACGATCGCTAAATAATTAAGGCGAT
>NW_023336203.1:475397-519813 GCF_012550715.1 Geosmithia morbida
ATCGCCTTAATTATTTAGCGATCGTAGCGATTACTAACTAAGCGATTACCTCGATTACCTAGCGATTGTAATAATCACTCCTCACGATTATTACATCCCTTTAGCGATCGCCTAGTATATAGTTAACCTCATTTCTATAGCCTAGTCACTCTTTACCTAGCTATTAATATAATAGTTAACGCTTCTTTTAGAACCCTAGTTCCTTCTATAATTAGCACCTACGACTATAACTGCCTTATTGCTYAGTTAGACGCCCTAACGGCCTCGCCAATATAAAACCGATACTTCTCTGACTACCCTGTAGCACAGAGTCGTACCAACCGTCACAGTATGTGGTCGAGCTAAATGAGGGAAGAGCATCATAACAGGAGTGGCGGCTACAGCGTAGCATATAACAAGGTAGAATGATAGTTTTGATTGCTGCCTCACCCTTAGAGGCTCAAGGCTCGGATAGATGTCACGGCCTTACGTGAACTCCTTCGTGACCTTAACGTTAACGATTCCATTCACTGCGTTAGGGAAGCCCCTCCTCACACAACGCCTGCGGGCATTGTTTAGACCAACATTTTTTGAGCTTCGGACCTCTAATCCTATAACACTGGCTATACACGTAAACGTTTAAGTAAAAGCATTCTAAACGCGAGGCTTCCTCCTTGATCTCACGAGTTGTCGCTGATTTGGTTTTTAGAGCGTCGTTTTCAGCCTCGGGGGGCAGCTCCGCAGAGACTGCAGTTATATGGCCCTGGATTGCCCCCACAAAGCTTGCATTTGTCTGACATTGCTTTCCGCTCTAAATGTAGTTTCTCGTGCTGCCCGGATATGAGTACAGAATCTATAAAAAGTCAGGAATGTACTAACCTCGATTCTTAGAAGTAGATTGTCTACGCATCTTTAACGTCGGTGTCGAGTCGAGTCGCTAGAGTTTTTTTTCCTCTAGCTCACTAAAGTGGAGTATAATGGGCACCTGACTTACCTAACTCATATAGTGCGACGCTACCCAAAAGCGGGGTTCAGTCCCCCCTCATCTACGGCAGCAACGTCGCCACAATCACATTACTTACATAATAGGCTCATGATATCATGCGAGGACTGGCGGTTTCTTCTACCTGCCTATTTGATGCTTGTGCGGATGCTATTCTAATTTTGTACGACAAGCCTGTTGCAACCCTTTTAGCCGTTCAAAAAGGCGAAGACATCGGAAGAAACTTCTCCCGGGTTAGATCCACTATAACCTCTATATAGCTAGGAAACCCAGCGTCCGCGTTAAAGTAAATTGAACCCCTCTTCTCTGACGTGATCCCGCACGCCGACTTAACATCACGAAGCAGCATGGCTTTGCCGCGACCCTTCCTGGCTAAAGATGCAGAGACATCTATCCGGCAGAACGGATTCTATGCATTAGACGACCAAGTGATCGGTACTAGCGTTGAAGAATTCTCCGAAGCTCGTTTCCCCACCAGAACGTCCTCTGGACTAGATTTCATAGCCCAAAACAGCTTTGGTAGGAAGGTTGTATACCCTATTGCCCGCGTGAGAGCTATTAAGTTGACGTGAGATAGGACATACACCAAGTCTTGGAGTCTGTGTTGGGTCGGCCTCACCTAGGCCTCATCAAAATATACAGCCATAGATTCCCTACAGACTATGTCTTCCGTCTGCACAACGGCTCTGCCGGGGATGCTTTCTGCCTCCTGGTTCTTCTTTGGAGCCCAGGCTCGACCGTCCACCTATACAGTGGGTCGATGTCACAGAACATCAAACATGATCCATCAGTGTCCAAGACATGGGGTCTCCTCGCGACCCAAAAGTCACATATGGAAAAAGACGGGATTTCTAAGAGCGTCGTTGTCCTCAACCGCGGCGGATTGTAAGACTGACCAGGATCTGTGTCGAAACATAGCATGCTAACTGTTGACAGGGTACTTTTAGATAGCCGGGTTCAATTTTCCATTGTAAGAGGAATTACTATAATGGCTGGCTTCGCAACGGAAGCGGAGATTCAAAACTGGGGGAAAATAGAACTGCCATATGTGCTCAAAAACATAGTAGATAGGTTCCAGGCTGATAGAGTTCGTATAAATTGCGCCTGGCCGTCCTCTG
The DNA here is from genome assembly GCF_012550715.1 of Geosmithia morbida. NCBI lineage: Eukaryota > Fungi > Ascomycota > Sordariomycetes > Hypocreales > Bionectriaceae > Geosmithia > Geosmithia morbida. The sequence continues at coordinate 477,498 of NW_023336203.1, forward strand.
TGAATGAGTCTTGACGTCTGCAATAACACTTCAACTTCGCACCGTCACATCCACTGACCGTTCAGTATTGGGGCTCGTGTAAAGTCTTCGTCGTTAAATGCACCATCAATGAGAGAATTTGACAATGCTGGGACTCGTTCATTAAAGAGCAAGTCTTCATCAATGAATGTACCATCGATAACAGAGTTTGATAATGCTAGGGCTCGTTCATTAAAGAGCAAGCCTTGGTTGACGAATGTACCATCGACGAGAGAGATAAATGCTAGGGCTCGAACGAGATCCACCGGCCAAGAACCAGTATCCGACTGGCCGCACTAGGAGTTCATAACGGCAATATGATCTCCTCTTTCCTCAGTAGAACCAGAAGCATATAGTTCTCCATTTATGACACCACCAACTAAGGAGACCTTAAGGTCGAAAGATCCGAGGGCAAATGTATTGTTAGATAAGGTGTCTTCTTCCTATTGAATACTAGGATTTGGTATAGACAACTGGGCCACATCTGTATATGCACCGGTGCCATTGGCAAAGGGTATGTTGATTTAAGGGAACATGTCGCCGATGTGTGGTAGAGTGGGTTTATCCCGGGATGATGCTGAATCGAGCTCGAGAGGCTGTTCGGGAATCTTCTCCTTCTATAGGTATTGTCTAAATGTTTCTTGGTGGTGATGTGTAGCGGACGAATCGATTGGACATTGCTCATTTTCGGGAGGGGATGGCGTCGGTGTGCCGCCTCTCGGAGACCCTGTGGCTTGTTGAGCAGAAGGGACGAGATAAGGATCTTACATCTAGATCCAGGGGGAACAGTTAATGGGAACTGTAGTAGGTGCCTCCGGACCGAACGCAGCCGTAGAAACTCGGTTCGAGCGATTCGAAACTCGGTTCGAGCGATTCGAAACTCGGTTCGTTTCCACTATGTCTATAGGAAGAGCGTTAACACCTATCCGATCCCCACAAGCTCCTGTCGTAACTTCAAGCTTAGGTATCGAAGCTTAGGCAGAAGTAGAACCTGGCTATGTTTCATCCGCCGTGTCGGATGGTGGACGCGGAGGACCTATAGAATCTTATACAGCATCCAACGATTGATTGGCAGGTGTGGGAACACTAGAGGCAGGGGCGCCATTGCGCCCGGCGATGTCCGGTTGCATTGCAAAAGCTCCGGTAGTAATCACCTTAGCCTCACTAATTCCCGTGCCTTGCAGATCCATAGTAGCGTAACAGCTGGAGGGGTTGGTAGCAGGAGGAGGCTGCAATAGTACCGAGCGGTTGATTCCAAGGTCATCATGGCTTCCAGTAGGGAGAGGCCTGGATGGGATGTAATCTTGTCTAGCATGAGATGTCCCGTTTAGACTATGGGGATTCGCATGATAGGGCATTGCAGTTGGCTGACTCGTTGGCGCGGCCATTCTATCTGTAGGAAGAAAGTGCGCCTGATGGGAATCCTTAACGGAGGAAGCTGGTGCATTATCGGCTCTGGCGCACTGTTGACGTTGATTGGAATCCCCGGGTTCTGTGGCAAGTTGATCGATAGTGTTATTCTGGTCGTCTCGAGTTGTGTTCGAAATGGAAGATCCTTGAGCGTCTATGCGATCTGCGGAAACATCTTGCTATGCGATCAATAGTGCATGACAGCTGGAAAAAGGAAGGCGAGTGCGCTGTATTGAATCTAAAGCTGGCGTAGGGGGGACGTTCCGCATCTTTATATGCTAAGCACAGCCGCAGTCCATACTTCCGTATTTGACATGTGTATCGCGCAGCTTGCCAAGGGAAACCGTCACTGCATCACGTATTTGGCGGTGAAGGTGAAGCTTGCGTTCATCATCTATGTCTAGGTCGCCATGCTGGGAGTGAATATTGTCTAACTTCAAGTCAATGCCCGGATCTTCGTTAGCGAGACTGGAAAGACCCAGGTTTTCGCAGGTCTCGCGATATCTATAGCGTGATTAGCACTAACGATGCTAGACAGCCATCATGTTAAATAAACTAACTTCAAACCACACAGCCACCCAAGGTAGGCCATATGATGGAAAATAAGAATGTCATCTAGCACGGCCTCGAAGTCGCATGTCTTCAATCTCTCTAAGGTCGCACTGCAGAATTCCACCTCATTTGAAACGTCGCATATCTCCGCGCGGAGATTTCCTTTGGCGGAAAGAGAGGCAAAGAATACCTAAGCCTAGGCACCCCTCGATAGATGAAGACGATTTAGGATAAAGTTGAGAGCGAGTGGGCGCTTTATCTTTCGCCTGTAATATTTTTCCCCATCTAATAGCTGTGAAAATTCGGCGAGGATGGCCATTTCGAATCTCGTTCGCCGTGCCAATCGTTTGTCGTCCTTTAACAGTTCTGCCTGCTCTTAGAAAGCGCGGCTTAGGCCGCCTTTTTGTCGTCCAAAGTGAAGATTGGCAAAATGTAAAGTTGCCGAAGGGGCAGAAGAAGATAGGAGCGGTAACCCTGCCGTACAGTCGCTGGCGACTACAGTAGCGAAAATGAGGTAGGATTGCATCCGCACCTTAGTGCTCTCGACTATACTCGCAGCCGTCTTATTGCTGAATTGGACATTTCTAAGACGTTCCCGTAGTTTCTTGGCCGCCGGCAATTTGAAAACAGCCGACCTTTTTTAGGTGGGCTTAGTATCGTTTGACACTTCTTAGATAGGGCTTCTGCTTAATGTATTTGGCCGTCGTCGAGGTCGCCGTCGCCGTCGTTGTCGCCGTCGTTATTGCCGTTGTCGCCGTCGCCGTCGTTGCCGTTTGAATCGTGCTCTGCGTTACAGTGCTCTTAACGAATACGTCTTTAACGGTTAGTTTTCAGCCGTCAACCGGGAAGTATACCTTACTTTATGTTAAGCTATCGGCCGGGTCCAAACGCCAACGTGAGGACCTCGTCCAGTCGGGCATCGAAAATGCCATAAGGCGTGACAGTTGTTAAATTCGGCCGCGATGAAGCGTAGCTAAGAATGTATTCTATGCCGTTTAGAAACTTTAGACGTAGGTCCACTATGTCGCTGCTGCTTAGAAACTAAAGAAGAAGAGACACCGTGCCCGTAGCTCTCGGAATTGTTACTTCCGTGGCATTAGATGCCACTACAATGCGATCCATATTGTGGGGCAAGAGCTTAAAGTTAAGGAAAGGAGTCAAGAAGGTCACGCTCTAAGTCGATTGCTAGATTAACAATAGCGCCGGGAGGCTGCTCGCGTAATCCTAACAGTCCTAGTAGCTTGGTGCCCCACTTAGCATACAAATTTTTAAAAAGCCCCGAGTCTAAGCGGGTCTAGATATAAAAAACGGGTCAGCTTGGCATCGTGAGGCTGCCACCTTGACCCACTTGGTCGCCGGACTTTTCAAATATTTATACGTTAAGTGGGTCAATTTAGAGGGAATGTAGACAGTTAGGAACCCGAAACTTTACCTTTAGGATTATAGCAGTGGCCGTATTTCATTATCTATCTCTCCGTAGCGACATCGTATATATAGAGTGCATATCCTACAACCGGGAAGCCTCATTCACGCCGCCTCATTCTTCCACCGCTTTTTATAATGTGGTCCTCGAAGCTTATAGAAGACTTGGCTACGTGGATTGTTGTTACTCTCCTTTTAGGACTATACTTGACTTTTCTCCTAAGAGACGACCTTAAGAGCCCTGCTCTGCCTTTCTGTCGAGTATAGAAGACTTAGATCTATAGATCTGTCTATGCTATCCTAGTCGTCGGAGGGGTGGTGGCATTCACTCTCACCGCCGTTCAAGGAGAATCTAAGACCCTCTAGTTTTGTGACGGTTGGTACGACTCTGTGCTACAAGGTAGTCAGAGAAGTGTCGGTTTTATGTTGGCGAGGCCGTTAGGGCGTCTAACTGAGCAATAAGGCAGTTATAGTCATAGGTACTTGTTCTTAGGGAACTAGTTCTAATAGAAGCGTTGACTATTATATTAATAGCTAGGTAAAGAGTGACTATACTATAGAAATAAGGTTAATGATCGTTACTTAGAACCGAGCGATCGCGGTGTTATGTATAAGTGAGCGTACTAGTGATAAGTAAGAAAATATAGGGTGCACGTAAAGGTCGCATAACGGGCCGTAACACGATACCCCTCTTCTAAGGATCTTATCCTAAGATCCTATATAAGCGTTCTTATCCTACCTATTAGTTATTCTATAAGTTCCTTCTTTTATCCTTCTTTCTTACTATATCTAGCTATGTTACTAAACGTTCCTAGAAATCGTCTATAGACGCTAAAAATCGAAAAGTTCGTCTCCTTAAGACGATACTTAGAAATTCTATTAATATGCCTTTGTATTGTTACGGCCCGTTATGCGACCCTCACGTGTACCCTACAAATTTCTTACTTATCACTAGCATTTCCACTTACACATAACATAAGTGATCACCTTAATCACTTAGCGATCGCAATAATCACTCTTCGCGATTATTACGTTTATTTAATAATCGCCTAGTATATAGTTAACCTCATTTCTATAGTATAGTCACTCTTTACCTAGCTATTAATATAATAGTTAACGCTTCTTTTAGAACCCTAGTTCCTTCTACAATTAGCACCTACGACTATAACTGCCTTATTGCTTAGTTAGACGCCCTAACGGCCTCGCTAATATAAAACCGATACTTCTCTAACTACCCTATAGTATAGAGTCGTACTAACCGTTATATATTAATAGCTCTTATTTAGACCGTTACCGTGTTAAACGCTAAGCAATACCTAATACTATATCTTCCGCTATACCTACGTCCTCTAATATTAGAAATAATAATAATAACACCCTAAGGGATCTAGGTAAAACCCTTAAACTTAGGAGCCCTAGACCTTTTAACGGTACTAGAGGAGAGCTCTAAGGATTTATCACGCAACTTAAAACCTATTATAGGTTCTTTCCTAATAAGCTTAGGTTTGCCTATAATAAAGTTCTATATATAGGAACTTGCCTAGAAGGACTAGCACTTTTATAGTTTGAACTAATTTTACGAAACTTCCTTAAGAAAACTAGCGACAACCGAGATAATGAAACTAAGACTATCTTCGCTACCTTTAAGGGATTTAAGGAAGCCCTTAAGGACGCCTTCGGTAATGTAGACGTCACTAGGGACGCTATATAGAAGATATAGTCTCTTAAATAGCGAGGATCTACCGCCGACTACGCCGCTATCTTTTGATAGATCGCTCTTAAGACTAAATAGGATAACAAGCCCCTTATAAGTATCTTTTATTAAGGACTTAAAGAGGAAGTTAAGGACGAACTCTATAAGGAAAACACTCCTAATAGCCTATCTAAGTATATCGCTATAGCTATTAGGATCGATACCTATTAGTACAAACGATAGAAGGAACGATAAAATAAGAATCGCAATTAGGGACTAGTCTATATTAGCTAAGGCAATCGCCGTAATAACCAAGCTAACTAAGGAAGATAATGACGCTACGTAAGCACCTCCTAAAGCAGAACAACCTATACTAGACCTATAGAACTAGATATAATATAGGATAAGTCGAAGGAAACTTATTATAACTATAGTAAAAAGGGACACTACGCCTAAGAATATCGATAGAAGAAAAAGGAATAGAAACCTATATAAGAAGGGAAATACCTTAATACCCTCACTAATTAAATACGAAGTGGCGACAACACTACCACTAAGAAACACAAACTCCTCTTATAGATAGTATGCTACGACGACAGCTGCATGATCCACATAAGCGACAAAAACGGAACTACGACCAAGTTCCACAAACTCTATAACCTCAATAAGAAGCAACTTAAAACACTACATGAATATATTAATAATATACTACGTAAAGGCTATATTCGAACATCTAAATTAGAAGTAGGATACCCTATTATATTTATTCTAAAGAAGAACGGGAAACTATAGTTAGTTATAGATTATCGATAGCTTAACGAGATCACTATTAAAGATCGTATACTATTACTACTTATTATAGAACTATAAGACCGACTCTATAGCAAGAGGTTCTTCACGGCTCTTAACCTAAAGGGAGTATATAATCTTATCTAAATTAAAAAAGGAGACGAATAGAAAACCGCTTTTCGTATAAAGTTCGGACTATTTAAGTATTTAGTAATGCCCTTTAGACTTACTAATGCTCCTACTACTTTTTAAAGGATAATTAATAACGTACTATAAGAGTACCTTAATATCTTTATTATAGCTTACCTAGACGATATCCTAATCTTCTTAGATACCCTTAAAGAATATAAGGAATATGTCTATAAGGTACTTTAAACGCTATAAGATATAAAACTACTCGTTAAACTAGAAAAATGTCATTTCTATATCTAGGAAGTCGAGTTCTTAGGATATATTATTATATATAATGAAATTAGAATAGACCCTAAAAAGATCGAGTTAATGCGCGATTAGCTAATACCTAAGAATATTAAGGATATTTAGTCCTTTACTAGATTCGCTAATTATTACTAACGTTTTATTAGAAACTTTAGAAAAATCGCAATACCCCTTATAAATATTACGAAGGGAACGTAAGAGTTTAAATAGATAAATAACTACTAAAAAGCTTTTAATAAACTTAAGGAAATTATTACCTCTAATGTTATACTCTTAACATTCGACCCTAAATAGTAAATTAAACTAAAAACCGATACTTTAGACTTTACCCTTAGAGTATAAGTCGTAAAGAGAGATAAAGAAGGACGATTATAACTAATCGCCTTCTATTTAAAGAAACTCTATAGCGCTAAACTCAATTATCTAATATACGATAAAGAATTCCTCGCTATTATTAACTTATTCAAGGAATTTGAACACTACCTAACTAGAAGTAAGTATAAGGTTAAAGTATATATAGATTATAAGAATATCGCCTACTTTATAACTATATAAGAACTTAGTAAGCGATAGTTATAATACGCCGAATATCTAGCCGACTTTAACTTTAAAATTATCTATAGAAAGGGATTAGAGAATAGGAGAGCCGACACTCTTGGTAGAAGACCTAATTATAATACTAAAGATCTAAGAGCCTTAAGATAACTTCTCTATACTAATAATAATAGGAATCTTAAATATTATATATTAAATACGCTAAGGTTTACTATTAAACCTAATAATTTAATTACTAAAGAAATCTATAATATTATAAGAAAATAGAAGCTAGATAACTATCTAAAGGATATTAAACTAAAATAACTACTAATCTAGAATGAATAAATATAGCTACCGCTAGAATTATAGGAGAAAACTATTAGTAATATATATAGCTACTAGATATTAGGATATTAAGGAATATAGAAAACCCTTAACTAGATATAATAAACATTCGATTATTCTAGAATTAAGAAAGATATAGAAAACGTTATTAAGAATTATAAAATATATATATAAAGTAAGTTAGTATAATATAAACTATATAGAGAATTAAGACTATTACTAATACTATTATAGCTATAGGAATCTATTATATTCGATTATATTATAAAGCTACTAGCTTTAAAGGAACTAATAATAAATATAGTATATAATAGTATTTTTATTATAACTAATAGACTTATAAAGTATAGGTACTTTATACTATATAAAGAAGTATTAGATATAGAAGAACTAGTATATACCTTCCTTAAGATTATTATTAGTAACTATAGATTGCCTAAAGAAATTATATTTAATAGAGGAATAATATTTACCTTAAAATTTTAATAAGCCCTTATAGTATAACTTAGATTAAAATATAAACTTAATATAGTATACTACCCTTAAACTAATAGTTAGATAGAACGACTTAACTAAACTCTAGAATAATACCTATAGTATTATATTAACTATAAATAAAACGACTAGGTATTAAAATTACCTACTATATAACTTATATATAATAGCTCGATTATAGAATTAACTTAAGTTATACTAATATACGCTAACTATAGATTTAACCTAGAAGTATATTAAACGATACTACTAAGACTACTTATAGAAAAGGCAATACTTAATGCTAATTAGTTATAATTACTATACTCCTAGATATAGAAAGAACTTTCCTTTATTCGCTAAAGAATAGTAAAATACTATAACTAAAGAAGATTAAAGGGACTAATCTTTAAGAGAGGAGATATAGTCTACCTACTCTAACGAAATTTTTAGATAACTCGATTAAGTATAAAACTTAACTTTAAGAAAATTAGACTATTTAAAATTAAAGAAGCACTATTAGATACTAACTATAAACTATTACTACCTTCTATAATAAAGATATACTCTATTTTTTATATTTTACTACTAGAACCTATACTATAGAACGTAAAATAATAACTATATATCGAGGTATATAAAGAAGAATATAAACCTAAATAAATTATTAATAAACGAGAACTATAAAGAGAAATATAATATTTAGTTAAATAGAAAGGATATAACGATACTAAAAATATATAAGAACCTATAAAATACCTTAAGAACTACCTTCGCCTTATATAATAGTTTTACTAGAATTATTTAAAACCCTAGCGGATAAAGACGACTCCTTAGTAACGCCTATACTAATAAAAAATAATAGAGTTAACGCTACGTTATTAAATAATAAGAGTAGATTAATCTCGATATCTAAGAATAGACCCCCGCTTAAGGAAGGACGCTCTTTAGTAGCACGCTATACTTCGCGTTCTACCTCTTCCTTTTCTATATATTCTAACTCCTCTACCGAATCGATACTATAAGATACTATACGCATTATCTTCTTAAACTATAATTTCTTTTATTTTTAAAGGCGCTCGACCTTCGCGTTTATTTATCGACGAGCTTTAATTATCTCTTCTTCTATATAATAGCGTTCCTCCTCGGCCTCTTTAAGGTCTAACTTAAGCTTAGAATAGTTCCTTACGAGTTTCTATAGTTACGAAAGGGACGGGCTAGATACGTTATAGGATGCCTTATTAAAGCGGACACACTCGGCGCATTAAGAAGAATTAAGCTAAGAGACCTAATAAGACGATAGGCCGCGGCCTTAGTAAAAGGAATATAAAGGTATATTAATAGAATTTCTAAGTATTGTCTTAAGGAGACGAACCTTTCGATTTTTAGCGTCTATAGACGATTTTTAAGAACGTTTAGTAATATAGCTAGATATAGTAAGATAGAAGGATAAGGGAAGGAACTTATAGAATAACTAATAGATAGGATAAGAACGCTTATATAGGATCTTAGGATAAGATCCTTAGAAGAGGGGCATTATATTACGGCCCGTTAGGCGACCTTTACGTGCACCCTATATTTTCTTCTTTCCTTACTTATCACTATTGCGCCTACTTATACACGATCGCTTAGTTCTAAGTAACGATTATTGCGATCGCTCCCGTGATCGTAGCGACTACTATAACGATTATTATAATCGTCTCACGAACCCTAACGATCGCCTAGTATATAGTTAACCTTATTTCTATAGTATAGTCACTCTTTACCTAGCTATTAATATAATAGTTAACGCTTCTTTTAGAGCCCTAGTTCCTTCTATAATTAGCACCTACGACTATAACTGCCTTATTGCTTAGTTAGACGCCCTAACGGCCTCGCCAACATAAAAACCGACACTTCTCTGACTACCCTATAGCATAGAGTCGTACCAACCGTCACACTCTATCTGTAGGATCTAATACCGTTCTTATTAAATCTAATAATTAAGGATATCTCTACTTTTTTAGGTTACCTAAAAAGATAGGAAAAAGTATAACACTTTATTACTTTCTCTATTACTTCTAATAAGTCCTTAATACCTAACTATAGAGACGTTCTTCCTATATTATTAATAACAGTTAAAGAGGCTCTATAGATATTTTATAAGGCTCGGCGCTATAAGATTGGCTATATAAGGTCGTGAGGGGGATGTTCTAGCGTTTAGAGGCTTAATGCGTTAAAACGCTAGATTTAATATCATTAAGGGCAGAATAAATAGTATTCTTAGAATAGGGAGTCAATATAGTTAATAATAGTATTTTTTCTAAGTTGAAAAGTGGTAAAATGTGCGAGAAAACGCGAGAAAGGGATAATAGTGTTTAGAATGTTAAAGGTTAAGGAAAGTTATCGGAAGAGGGACATGATCTATTAGTAGGTGGGTCGGCTTACACGGACCATAGAGTTCCACACTATAGAACCCAATATGCGGAATAACAGTAAGTTGGTTCCCTTCTATAACGATGCATATTTGGTCTTGCGGTATAAGTACGTCCTATAGAGTATTATCGCTGTGTTACCGCAAATATTGGGCAAGCCAGTTAGTAAGTTGGAAAAATTCTTATCTCGCTAAGCCGTCAACTGGGAACTTGAAAGAGTACATAACAGGCTCCTCTTGTTGCCTCTAATACCACCACCATGTTAATCAATTCAGAAACAAGCCTGATATCGTTTTAAGAGAGATATTCGAGCTGATAGAAATTAGACCAGTCGTCTTGTTTCGTTCTACGATGACTATCACGATGCAAAAGAGTCGTAGTCTTAATGTTGCAGTTCTCTTACCCCACGCACTATATTTCCTTGTTTCTCGTCATTTCTAGAAGGTGCGCGGTGGATGAGGTTCCTTCCTTATGTAGGTGAGTTGCCCAAGTATTAATGCACGGCTAGCTCCTTCCTTGATTTAATTTTCTTCTTCTCGCCCTCTTAGACTCAAGCGGACAGTAGGAATACACTATTACCATCCCTCATTCATAATTTCTGGTCAACGCACCATCATCCTCAACCGTCCAACCATCTTCAAGTATCGATACGGAGACCACTAGAACACTGTACTCGTACTTGTGAATCACTACTACCACTAAAAATACATCCCCACCCCTAGAGAATATTACCACTAATGGCATCTAGTAACAATCCGCGGCGTATGACATCAGCAGAGCTAACCGATGGGTTTGCCTTTTGACATTTCAAACCAAGAATCCGAAGAACAGCGATAATTTACCAAAGTCACACTTAACACAGCAAAATCATTATCTCTTAATTTCCAACGCCCAACTCGAAGAAAAGACTTTACCACCCCCCGGGTGGACGTCATGCCGACGCTGATACCGTTGCTTAACTTATCGCCTGCTACGTCATCATGTCACTGATTGCCTACTACCCGCAAGAGGGTCGCGAAATTGTCCTGTGAGTCAACACTGACCTTCTTTGCTCTACGCTTTTTACCTGATTGCCCTTTGCCATGTATTTCATTAAATCACTTGCTGACACCTCATCTCAGCCGCCACCGGGATGCCATTGTCGTCCGCGATTCAACCTCTCATCGTCTCGAAATTCGTGGTCTCACAGAATGCCCAACATGCCACCGCCCGATGCCCCGCGCGGCCTCAGCCGACGACCCTTACAGTGACAATACACGTTTTGAGACAGCCCACGAATCCTACGTAAACCCTGACTACTTTCGCATGCTCCAGGCCGCTGCCGAGGAGGCCGCCCCACGACACGAAACCACAACTAGGTCCGCGCTAGGCGATGGAGGCTCCCAGTCTGAGTCGTCAACATCCACCGGCAGGGTACATCGAGGACCCGGAGAGGTGCATGAGTCCATGCAACCCTGGGTACAGGATTCCGTGGATTCAGAACAAAGCAATACTAGCGAATTCGTTTCCAGCAACCCGGGTGTGCCGCCGACAGAGGGCAACCGGATTCGAAAGCAAGCCTTTAGCCCTGGATACTTCGAGACGTTCTTCAAAGAGGAGAAGGTCCTAGGAAGAGGCGGAAAGGGCGTTGTTCTACTGGTCCGTCACGAGATTGACAAATGCGATCTCGGCCACTTTGCCTGCAAGCGCGTTCCAGTGGGAGATGACCACGGTTGGCTTGAAAAAGTGCTGTCTGAGGTAGGACTGCTGAACAGGCTGTCACATCCCAACCTCGTTTCGTACCGTCATGTGTGGCTGGAAAGCGCCCAAATTACACGTTTCGGGCCCAGTGTTGCTTGTGCCTTCATTCTTCAACAGTATTGCAACGGCGGTGACTTGCATCAGTATCTCGTCGGGAGCGCTCCGAGGGAGGCCACCAAGGAGGAGCTCAAGGCCCAGATGCGTAGGCGCTCCAAGGGTCAGGCTGAAAACCCCCATGACCTCTTTGGCATGAGCAGACGTCTCTCATTTGACGAGATATATTCTTTGTTTAAAGACATTACTTCGGGTGTTGCCTACTTGCATTCCAACAACTTCATTCACCGCGACCTGAAGCCCAGCAACTGTCTTCTCCACAGCGAGGGTGGTACTCTGCGATGCCTAATCAGCGACTTTGGAGAGGTGCAGCCGGAGAATGTGATGCGCAAATCGACAGGATCAACGGGGACCATTTCCTACTGCGCTCCCGAAGTTCTAAAGAGCGACGAGAGGGGGCAGTACGCAAACTTCACCACCAAATCTGACATTTTCTCACTCGGCATGATTCTGTATTTCATGTGCTTTGGCACACTACCATACCGGAGCGCCAATGCTCTGCAGGAGGAGCTCGAAGATATCGACGAGCTGCGGGCCGAAATCAGTGACTGGCAGGGATTCGAGTTTGAGCGCAGAGAACGACCGGACCTGCCATCGCGCCTGTACAAGTTGCTGAAGAAGCTCCTGTCCCGGGACCCAGCTGAGCGCCCCGGCGCTAGTGAGGTCCTGGCCGTCATGAGACACGAGCACGTCTTTGAGCCCGTAGACCGAGCTGAACAGATACGCGGTTCACCGCTCAACCGACGCGGGGCGAACGTGACCCGTGTACAGAACCTCGACTCCCCAGCTAGGAGTGGCACACCGGACCTGACTGCCGTTAGTGAGCCTGGACTAGCTGAGCAGCGTAACGACAATTCCCACTCCTCGGACGTCAGTAGCTTGCGCACGCACGCTATGACAGTGACAAAGTCTCAGGAGGGCTACAGCGACAGATCAGGGGCAAGTTCATTGCCTACATCGTCCTCTGTCAGTTATACAGGAGATACAGCGACGGCGCAGAATCAGGATCATGAACGTGAGCAGCAAGATAGTCCCCGGCTTCCCTTACTCATGGCCCCACCGCGCACCAGGACAGAAGAGCTACGATACCGTACCCAGATGTACCTGTTTTGGTTTCTGGGACTGATTGGTTTGCACGAAGACGTGGCCAACCGTAGCGTGCGCATGGGTCTATTCATCATCAAGCTCATGACTCTGACTCGTCCGTGCTGGCCGTATATGGTGAAAGTCGAGATGGGTATACCTCTCGTCGTCATGGCAGTCATGGACTTCAGGGATTCTGATGTGTCCGGGTGGTTGGTCACCCGGCATAATAATCATGGGCATGTCGAGTTTGGTTCTCCGCCGTGGCATCGCGGTCTGATGTTGAGCCTTGTATTGCTGGCAGTGCATTTCCTACTCTTGTGGCTAGCTCATTCGTGGGAGGCTCTATGCGTCAAGCCTGACTGGTAGACAGCGTTCAGACATGTGATTTAATCATCTGACTGAAATGGCATGAATTGTACAAGTATTGAAGAACGAGAAAGAAGAGAAGAAACTGAGAAAAGAGTATTGAATGAAACGACATAACTGAATAATGAAAAATGAAAACTCTGGCGTAATTCATACAACATCATCATTTGATCCAACTAGATGAGCAAACGGACCCCTCGCGTTTACCAATTCATTATACTTTCCCTGCTGGAGAACGACGCCACCTTCACCAAGCATAATAATATAGTCCGCTGCCTGCATCATTTTCCTGCTATGCGTGACAAAAATGACTGCCCTATCAGCCCCATGAGCGTTGCGAACCGTCTCCTGTATGACTGCTGCATTCTCCGCGTCTAGCGCACTCGTCGGCTCATCCAGGACCAAGAGAGATGGGTGCCGTACGAGGGCGCGCGCAATGCTCAGACGCTGTGCCTGTCCACCCGAAACTGTTTGACCGCCGTCGCCAACGAGGGTATCGTATCCCTGTGGCAGGGAAACGATCCAGTCGTGAATGCTGGCGGTGCGAGCAGCGTCTGCGACGTTTTCTGGATGGCGCAGCGTAGAGTCCACTGGCAGCCCGTACGTGATGTTATCCGATATTGAGGCCGGGAAAAGAAATGACGCCTGTGGTACATACGACATCATTCCTGGGTGACGGCGCATATTACCCACGTCGACGTGTTTGGAGGGAACGGAGGCATATTCCAAGCCGTCTGCGTTGACGGCTTCAAGACCGAGTATAAGTGATAGAATCGTTGACTTTCCACAGCCGGAATGGCCGACTATGGCAGTGCAACGACCCGGTTGAATGTCGAGTGATACCCCATGCAGGACGATGTTTCGATTGCGTGAGAACGACAAACTCTTCATAGTTACGGGAAGAGGCGTTACGAGCTTGGTGCTGCCTTTTTGGCCCTCAGGCGGCTCTGTCGACATGTTGATGTAAGAAATGATCCGGGATGCCGTGGCTTGGGCCATGGTGAGCTGAGGGATGCTGCTGAGGATTCCTGTGGCCGTACCGATGCTAAAGAGTGATAGGTTGATGACTTGAATCACATCGGCCACATCTAGTTCCTTCTTGTCGGCAAGTAGAAGGGTGCCGTAGTAAAAGGCAAGGCTTGTCATGGCATAGTTTAGGGATTGGTACAGTCCGTATGCGCCGCATGTGAAGAGAGCCCTCTTGAAGCCCACGAGAAGCGTGCGGCTGATGCCTTGCTGGTACCGCTGGGAGAAGTAGTGCTCGAGGTTAAAGGTTCGCACAAGGCGTATGTTGACTAGGATCTCAGTCGCCGTGGCACTTACTTCCTCTGCCGCCTCATTGCACTGAGCTTCCCACCTGCTGCTGAGTATGGTAAAGATCTTGACCGCGCCCAACATAGCCGGATATGGTGTCAGGGTGACGAGTGCCAGTTTCCACGACACGGCAAGTGCCCAGAGGACAGAAACACAGACAATAATCGCCACGGCCACGATGATGGGTATAAACTTGCCGACAATGTTGCGCATTTCCTCGGCGTTGCGGTCCAGGCATTCGCTTATGCGACTTGGAGAGTTACTAGATCGTCTAAACCACGGCATGGGCTGCAGGAGGATTCGCCGAAGTGCCTCAGTACGTATACTGTTGACCCAAGACTCTCCCACACGCTCAAGAAGATACCGACTTCCACCCCAGCAGGCTCCATCGATCAGGGCAAGAGCTAACATGATACCTGCCCACTCCTTTCCACTGCTAACCTTGTCACCGGGGGCTGTCATGACGCTGAGAAGCTGTGCAAATGAGTACGAAAAGGCCGGTATTGCTGCGGCTCCGATTATGCTGGATATGACTCCAATGATTAAGGTGGCTTTGTCTCGTGGCCCGATACCTGGCCACACTGTTTTCAATGTGGTAAATATCGAATCCCTCTTTTTGATGGCTTTCGGCTTTGGGAAGTCGTCATCAAGTGGGGGCTCGTCTCTATCATAATTGTGGTCGCCGTCGTGGCCCTCCTCATTGCATTGGTAGGGTTCTTCGTTTGTCAAGGAGAAGCGTGATGTTTCCTCATCTTGTGCCGGCCTTTGTATGTCGATTTGACCGAATGCCATTTCTATGGCACCCGCCTCTAGATCCAGGGAAGTCGGTACACTGTTATGCTGGGAGAAGGAGAAGCCGCTTGTGAACGAGTGACGGAGGAGATTTTCTTGAGAGGTCTTATGAGGGAAGAAGGTAGCCGAAGGAGTAACGGAATTATGAAGATCGCGCTGGTCATTGCCGAGAGAGAATTTGTCTGAGAGATATCTGGAGAAACGCTTGGTTTCATTTGTCCATTCCCCAGGAGCATGGTCCGGATCGGGTGGCGGTGATGAACGGCTGCGACTATCAGCTGGCATCCGTATGGTGTCGTCCCTTCTTGGTTGCACCACATAGTCCATAGAAGGGCCGATGCTAGGTATCCGACTTGACATATGGGGGTTCCCAGGGGTGAGAGCTCTGCTGTCGAGCCTATCAAGTAGATAATCAGCCACACGAGAGGACTTCGTGCGTACCATCGGCGTAGATGGTGACAGGGTGCTCAGGTGAGCAGTATCAGTAGACTTAACGTCAATGGTAAGAGTTAGAGGGTTTTTGACGTTAGTCGTGATGGCAGTGTCTCTTGTTGCCAGGGCCTCAAAGTGGCCACCTTGATGTCGAAGGAGATCTTTCTTGAGGCCCTCCTGGACGACTTGGTGATCTTCCATGACATACACAAAGTCGTCATCTCCAATCTGTGAGGTATCGTGGGTGATGAAGATTGTCGTCTTGTTGCGGCGCCGGGAGCGGATCGAGTCGAAGACCAGGGAACGCGTGACATGGTCCAGACCACTGGTGATCTCATCTAGAACCATGACGGGAGCATCTCGCATAAATGCTCGGGCGAGTTTTAACCGCTGCTTCTGGCCTCCGCTGAGAGTATGGCCGTCGGGGCCGACATTGGTTTGGAGTCCCTGAGGTAGCGCTGAGATGGTGGGCTGCAAAATGGCAGCCTTGCAGGCACTCAGGACCTGCTGTTCAGTTACCGAATTGGGGTCATGGCTTCCGAGAGCCACGTTCTGGAAGATAGTATCGTTGAAAAATGCGCTCGTCTGCTGGACGAGAGTAATGTTGTTGTGAACCCACTCGAGATCAAGCGCTCTCATAGGCCTGTCATCAACCTGAATATTACCGGCCAGGGGTTCGTATAGATTGGCAACGAGGCTGCCGATGGTACTCTTCCCAGATCCGCTTTTACCGACGATGAATATAGTTTCTCCAGCGGGAAAAATCAGGGACACACGGCTGACGACATGGTTGTCTGGTGTAGAGGGATAAGCAAAGGAAACCTGCGATTGTATGGTTAGTGGTTGGCCGTAGATATGAAGAAACGATGGTAGGAAGTCGTTCTAACATTTGACAGCTCTACACGCCCAGAGCAGTTTCCAGGTATCATACCTCCCGTACTTTGCTGCTTCTGTCTCTGTGGGCCACTCATTGAATTTTCAGTGACGACGGCCTTGAGAAAAGCACCTGCCGACATTCCCTTGGACAGCACGAGCCAATGGGGCATGAGAGACTCAACTCCCTGGAAGGAGGCCAAAGTGGCGTAGAAGGTAGTCAGGATACTTCCAGGCGGAAGTCCATCTTGGACCAGAGAGAGGCCATACCAGAATCCAACTGCAAATATGGCAATGACCCAGAAAGAAACATAGCCCATCTGGATCGAGTTACAACGGGCTTGTATGAGATAGGCCCTGGCGGCCTGGCGTATGGATGTGGTATATTGCCGCAGCTCATAGTCGTGGCCGTTAAAGACATTGACAAGATCAACGGCGGTGACGGATGACGTGACATGCTTCGAGGCCGAAGCCAGATGCCTTCTTTGTTCTTGGATAGCCGGCTCGAGCGGCCTGGTGACGAGGGTCAGAATGGCGAGAGAGACAGGGAGCGTCGCAAGGAGGACAAGAGTGAGCCTCCACGAGTAGTAAACTGCCAATCCGAACGAGGCCAGAGAAGTCATCGTGTCCGAGACGAAGAGGCCGAATAGTTGGGAAGTGGCAAGCTGAAGCTCCCGAGTCTGTCTGGAGAAGGGCTGTTAGCTTTGTTTCTCTTTGCATACATTCATAAGATCCCCGTTTCTTGTTATTTCTCTGCTCTCCCCTCCTCCTTTTCTTCTTCGAACTTCTCGAACTTTTCGTCGGATGAAGAACCTACGTCTGAATGCGAACAAGAAGACTAGAGACGCCTTGCTCCTGGTAGTCAAACCAGGACAGTTCGTAACGGATCAGACTGGCAAGCATGTCCTCACGGACACTGGCAGCCTGAAGCTCACCGAAGACGATCCATAGAGCGAGGAAAATCGAATTAACCAACCAGTTGCCAAACCCGACGCCTACGAGAACGAGACACCAGTCTCTGACGCCGTCCATAGCCTCGCTGCCAGTCTTTTTTCCAGTGCCGAAGTCACTAATGACATCAAATATTTTGCCCAAAAAGACGGCCAATATTGTCTTGAGACCAGCCGTGGCCGCACATACTGAAACTGCAGCTACCAAGGTACCGATATGTGATGATTTGGTGAAGACGAAGAGATGCCTCCATGTCGATTTGGTGGCCATCGTCCGGGGCGTGGGCCTAGATTCATCGTTGTCCACCAAAAGGGTTTCCATGTTGAGTTTCTATTGTCAAGCCTCCCCGGCTCGAGCATTCGAGTATTGATGTTTTTCCTGTGAAATAATATCTCACCTCGAGATGAGAGGTCGGATGCTACAAAGTATGGCATGATGAAAAAAGGACAAGTGAAATCTTGGTGAGAGTTTTCGGATATTTCAATCATTGAAATGTGGCACTTGACAAGGAACAAAGAAGTCATGATATCGTTGGTTCTGTTAGGCTTGCTTGCTATTGTCCCACGTTCTAGTCCCTGATTGCCGTGATCAACAATAGCGACGCAGAGGACAAACAGAAAGATGCCTAACTTGGTTTGGCGATGTTTGCGGCATGTTCGCAGCATGTTCGCGGCATGTTTGCAACATGTTTCTTGACATTCCCTGGAATTTTGGGATCAAAAATCCATGAGAAAACGAGTACAAGGTAAAGTCAAATTAGAAAGAAATTGAAAAGGAACCGTTAGTAAGATGGTTTGCAGGGCGAAATTTTTGTTTCCCAAGAGACACGCAGCTGTTAGACACACAAAGGATATCAGCCACTTCTTGGCAAAGCATAGATCGGGACAGGGTAACGGGGTACACGACAAGCCCGAAAATTCCGGTGGCTTTCGCCTAAATAGTATGGACGAGTTGAATTGTCAGTTGACCTTTAGGGATGGATGGCAGAATAGAAAGTGAGATGCTGAATGGGAAAGATAAGGACGATCATATGGACCGATCGATGGACGCCACGGAACGCGCCGCCACGGGCCATCGAGAAGAGACGAGAGAGAGAAAGAGAGAGAGAGAGAAGAAGAAAAAAGAGACATTCGATAGTCGACGGAGATGCCGGATTCCGCGTGTCTTTGTATCCCCCTCATTATTTTTCTATCGGGGGCACAAGGCTGAACTGACTGCACCAGGTGGGCGGCCTTTACCGGTGAATAGACGGATTAACGGCCGGAGTGAGACAGTATCAATGAACCCACAATACTCGGGTTGAGGTGGTAGATTACACAATGGCGGAATGCGCCGCCGATGGTTTTGTAGAACGAGTATTCCACATGAAGAAAAAATGAATGAATGAAAAAAGGGAGGAGGATGAGATTTGGCCAAGAGGGGAAGTGATGACTGGTGATGTTTGGAGAGAAGCTGAAGAAGTGGAATTCTGGGGGTTTCTTCCAATGCAGGAGAAGGAAAGAGCAAATATGTCTCCTTCCGTATGATGGGGACATTCTTGTCCCCCCCACCCCCCTCCCTTCTCTGTCTTCGGGCGAAGCGATGGGGGCGCACACATCTATTATTTCTTTCCCTGAATGGAGTTACGAGAGTGAGCGTGTCGGTTAGTTCTCTCCCAAGTGGATAGAAACCTCTTGCCCTTGGAAACTTTCTTTTTGCCACCCACTTACTCGACGACGTCCGACGGAACAGGACAAGAGGACAAGAAAGCCATATGAGTATTCCAGAGTGCAAAGACCGTGGGTAGTATTACTGTAGTGGTAATAATGTATTGGTACAAGTAGTAATACCAAGTATTAATGAGAGAATGGGAGCAACTTCCCCAGTATTACTATCTAGTATTCAGTATTATTATTATCACGTATTAATTATCCTGTATCCACTGTCCAATGTAAGCTCTAAGGTAATGCAATCGAGTAAAAAGAAAAGTGGCTCCCGCGCTTGTGTATTTGCCTCGAAGATAGCAGGAGCAACCTAGTTCGTCCATTTCAAGGAAGCCACGCGACCGACGCCTAGACGGCGCCTTCTGATGCTCCACTGATAACGAATGACACTAATCCCTAGACTCACAGTCTCACAGTCTCACTGAGTCTACTAATAATTGCCCCCCATATTACTTACTGTTTACTAGTAGTAAAAGCAGTAACACTCATACGGAGTTAACACTACGGACGCATAGCCTCATGCGCAGTCCGCGCCTGATATTCCCTGGCTCGCTCCATCCTTTTGATCCCTGCAAAAAGCTACAATGTCCCTCGGCCCTCCTTCTCACTGCTTTCTCTGGACTCCCCCACAGCGGCGCCGCCCGATGATCCTTATCAGTACGTTCCATCCTGATATCATACATCGCAACTCGCCGGTCCATTACTCCCCTAGGCTTAGAATCTACGATACCCTCGATTTATTAATATATATCACCATCTATCTTCCTTCTCGCTCGTCCTCCTTCCCCACTGCTTCTCTCATCACCCTGGTTTTAAACATCTTCCTTCTCCAAGGAGATCCTCTCATCACTGCGGCTTCAGCAGGTTCGCCGCTTCAATAACCGCCAGGTCCTCTCAACATTCTACTCCACCTCGTGGAAGAACGAATTGAGAAGAAAGGACCTTGCAATTACGTTCTTAGTCGTTCGTGACACCTGATACTCGATACGAGACGATATATAGCAAGGCGCCATATACCATTTACGTACACTTATACACCTCCATCTTGGACCAACATCCCACAATGGACTCCTCCGACTCTCCTACCCTCCCCGGAGCTCCGCCTAGGAAGCCCGTCATCAAGCGCATTGTTCAAAAGGTCACCACACGCGATGGCCTCATTGGAAACTACGACTACGCTTCCCTCTTCCGTCCCAACATCCCCTTCATCACCCGCTCTAGCCGCTCCTCGAGTCCCTTCTTCGGCCTCCACGACCGCATGCCTATCCTCCTCTCGGCCTTACTCGGTTTTCAGCACGCCCTGTCCATGTTGGCTGGAATAATTTCGCCTCCCATTCTCCTCGCCGGCGCCAGTGGTGCCAACCTAACGGCCGATGAGCAGCAGTACCTCGTCTCCACGGCCCTCATCGTCTCCGGTATCCTCTCGACCGTCCAAATCACTCGTTTCCACATCTGGAAGACACCTTACTATGTTGGCACCGGCCTCCTCTCCGTCGTCGGTGTCTCGTTCACCATTATCCCCATTGCCCAGGGCGCGTTATCACAGATGTACGCCAACGGTTACTGTCCCACTGATGAAGCAACTGGTGCCAATTTGCCCTGCCCCAAGGGTTACGGCGCCATCCTCGGTACTTGCGCCGTATGCGCCCTGCTCGAGATCGGCATGTCTTTTGTTCCGGCCAGAATTCTCCTCCGCACCTTCCCTCCCGTCGTCACTGGCCCCACCGTCATGCTCATCGGTGTCAAGCTCATCAAGAGTGGCTTCCAGAACTGGATGGGTGGCACCGGCCTCTGCTCCAGCCCCTCCACGGCCACGGGCATCTACGCTCTTTGCCCGACAACCGAATCGCCTCATGCCCTCCCCTGGGGCTCCGCCGAATACCTGGGCCTGGGCTTCTCCGTCTTTGTCACAATCATTCTGTGCGAGCGTTTTGGCTCCCCCATCATGAAGTCGACGTCGGTTGTTATTGGCCTCCTTGTTGGCTGCATCATCGCCGCTGCCTGTGGGTACTTTGACCGCTCCGGTATCGATGCCGCTCCCGCTGGCTCCTTCATCTGGGTACACACCTTCCCGCTGTCCGTCTATCCGCCTCTGGTACTGCCAATTCTGGCCCTGTACATTCTCGTCGCTACTGAGGCTATTGGTGATATTACGGCTACATGCGATGTCTCCCGCCTCGAGGTGACGGGTAACACGTACGAGTCGCGCATCCAGGGCGGTATTCTGGCCGACGGTCTGGCCGGCTGCTTCGCCGCCCTTATGACCATTACTCCCATG
Source organism: Geosmithia morbida (assembly GCF_012550715.1). Taxonomy (NCBI): domain Eukaryota; kingdom Fungi; phylum Ascomycota; class Sordariomycetes; order Hypocreales; family Bionectriaceae; genus Geosmithia; species Geosmithia morbida. Next base: position 499,239 of record NW_023336203.1, read on the forward strand.
TCATGCTTTGCCCAAAACAACGGTGTCATTGCCCTAACGCGTTGCGCCAACCGCCGCGCCGGTTACATGTGCTGCTTCTTCCTCATCCTCATGGGCGTCGTGGCCAAGTTCGCCGCCGCCCTCGTCGCCATCCCCTCACCCGTCCTCGGTGGCATGACCACTTTCCTCTTCTGTGCTGTTACCGTCTCGGGTATGGCCATTATCGCCCGCCCTGCCTCACCCTTTGGTCGCCGCAACCGCTTCATCCTGACGGCTGCCCTGTCAATGGGCTACGGAGCTACCCTGATCCCCACCTATTTCGACAATGTCTTTACCTACTCTGGAGACGACCGTGATCTTCAAGGCTTCTTCGATGCTATTGTTCTGGTTATGGAGACTGGCTTTGCTGTGACGGCCTTTATCGCCATGATCCTAAATCAGATTCTGCCCGAGGAGCTCGAGGACGATATTGACGCCGCTAATGCGGACAACATTGAGACTCACTCGGATGCCGTGGCCCCTCAAAAAGGTCGCGAGGTCACCATGAGCAACGACGGTGAGATTGATCCTGCTGAGGGATCCGATCGGAATGTTAAAGAGCTCAAGGGATAGAGCACAAGATGTAGCTAGTCTCGTTTCTTTTTCCTTAATGAAAAGCCATGTATTATCAATATCTCTTATCAATGTTTTGTCTCTTTCTTCAATATTCCATTTCTAGTATAGGTTAGGATCTTGGAGTAGTAAAACTAAAAGCGAATTGCAACTTATAACGTTGTCACTCGCCTTTTGATGAACAGCATCGATGAACTCTTGAGATATTGGTTCCAAGTGGTCTGTCGTATCAAAAGAGATGGAATTTCATTTCTACTCGGTAAGAATATACAAAGAACCCAGGAGTTTGCACACTGAGAGCATTAATCAAGATACGAAAAGGACTAAAGAGAAGATGCAAGAAATGAATACAACCCTTGCTTCGTGCACCATGTGCATGATTAGACCAGAATCTTTCCCCTCTTCTTCTTTCTTTCTTTCTTCGTAGCATTTCTCTTCTATCCCTAGGGGTGACCCGTAAAATAATGGAAACGGGAAAGGAAAATACTGCGACGCCTATTTATAAAATAAAACAGGACCAGGCCCTCAAGACCAATGAGAAACGTAAAGCACGTGCAGATCATCCAAGGGCTGGCTCATTGGAATTCACGGGCCTTGCGAGATAGAACGCGGATATTGTCGACGAAACCTTCTATCAGTTCCTGGTAGCGATGGTCACCACCTTCGAGAGCCTTGCGGCCCTGAACGATGAGAATGTCGGGGTTGAGCTCAATTTCGAGTTCGTGTTCCTTTTCCACACGCATATTCTATAAAGAGTTAGCAGGGTTTTGATTTGAAGCAGAGGAGCGAGGAGAAGAGAAGAGGGGAAGGCGAGAAAGGAGAAAGGCAGACACATACCGCTGGGCTTCCCTGTTGTTGAGTGACCTGCGTAAGATCTATCTGATAGGGACCATGTTTGTAGCTGAGACGATCTTTGTTACGGTCAGGGTTCCTAGAGCGATCATTCTGATTGGCATAGAGCTGCTCGAGCTGCTCAACGGGACCATCCCAGTCCATTTCAAGGTTGACACTGATACGACAGTCGAAAGGGCAAGAGGGTATGTGGAGGTCGATATCAGCGACGCGGGCCTTGACAATGGCGGCAAGGGCCTCGCGCGTCCTCTGGTCGTACGTCAGACGCAAACGGATGCTGCGGGCGCGCGAAGAGCCCAGTCGAGACCGCATACATCCGGGAAGGTTGTTCTGCAGGTCCTGGGGGAGCTCTACAAAGCGGTCCATCTCACGTCGGTGGGCGTACTGCACTTGCACCCGTCCGGTACCACTTCTAGGGTCCGTCTGGATGACTGCCTTGTTGAGGAACTCGTTGTAGAGCTTGTGATGCAGCTCCGTCATGCTACTCCGGAAGGCTGTCCGGCCATTGTCCTGTAAGATGACCTCGGATTCAATCCCCCGCGACACTCGGTGGTTTGTATCCTTGTCAATCAGGGTACCGAGCTTGGCCTCCACCTCGAATTTGATGCCGCGGCTGCGCACCTCGCCCATGTCTTCGCTATTGACCACGTGCACGAACAGAAAGTCGGCCACCATTCGTGAGACCTCCTCGTATGGTCGAACACCGGTCAGACTTGGCTCCCAAGGTCCCAGAATGTCAGGTGGTGCAGGTTCGGCCGCGACTGCGACTGATGCTGCGGATGTGGACGGTGCAGGTGGCTGTGAAGTGCGTAATAATCTTGTTCGCTCAGAGGTATTGCCTAGGATGGGCTCAGCAGCTGTATCAGGAACTGACTCACTGCTCTTGACGCCATTAGGAGCGTGCATCCTCTTTTGCAAGACAAAGTTGGCATTCTTTGGGAGCTGTTTGCCCAGGGAGCGGCTGCTCTGTGCCCAGATGGGCGGCGATGTGTAATATGTGCGCTTCTTGCGTGGTTCGGCTTCGGACTTGATAACGGGCTCAGGCTGGGCACCGGGAGCAGGAGTAGCAGAAGCAGATGAGCTAGTCTTGTACGAACGGTCGCCATTAACGGCACCGGGCGGCGGTCGCGGCTCCTTATGCTCCAACTCCTGCGGGCTGAGGTCTCGGTCATCGAGTTTTCTCTTGGCTGGCGTTGTGGCACGGTCAACAGCCATGGAATCGGCCGTCATGTCGGATACGGACTGCACGCGAGTCTTGGGACTAACTGACGGACTGTTGTCGCGCTGGTGCGGCATCGCTAGAGGTGGACGGTTTGTCGGCAGGGGAGCCTGCTGCTGCTGTTGTGGTACAAGTACAGGTACAGGTGGAGGCGGAGGCGGTGACGATTTGGACTGCTGCGGGTGAGGCGGCAGCTGGGCACCTGACACCGAGGGAGTGCGCTGCTGATACGGACTCGTGGGATGTTGAGGGTGAGGGTAGGCGTGATGACCGCTGCTCATGGGGCGTTGAGAAGGTGGTGCAGCTCGAGGAGTTGACGGTTGGCGGGTGAACTCGGGCTGGGGAGGCTGCTGGGTCGTCGGACTGCCGTGTGGGTATGGGTATGCGTGTGGCGTTGGGTACTGGGGAGGAGGATGAGGGCCAGGTGTGACGGCGACGACAGGCGATCCGTACGCGTTGGACGACCCAGCACCGAAGCTATCCTGTCGCTGGGGGGTTTGGTGTCGCGGCGCGTATGACGATGGTGGTGCTGCCTGTGCTCCAGGAGGGTATTGATGGCGCACGCTTGGGCTGGTCATGTCTTGCGGAGGAAAAGAGTAGCCGCCGCTTCCCGGGGCGGGATGAGGAGGAGCAGCGCCCGACGCAGCTGGCGCCCGGTATGCAGACGGTGACGGACCGGCGGGCGACGTCACGTCGTGAAACGATGACGATGACGAAACCACCTGTAACGAAGGCGGCGCCTGCCTACCTCCCGGTCCGTACGCGCCCTGCTGTTGTTGCTGTTGTTGCTGTTGCTGCTGTTGTTGCTGTTGCTGCTGTTGCTGCTGTTGCTGGTACGGCGACGGCGGCGGCTGGTATCCCGGCTGATGCGTAGGAGGGTATTCGGGTCCACCACCCGGGGACGAGTGATGGCCGCTGCTGTATTCGCGGTAGGGGTATGACACGGGGCTCTGTTGCGGTAGAGCAGGGTGTTGCTGCTGCGGCGTCGGAGGCTGCTGCTGGGGTCTTGCTGGGGTCTGTCGTTCAGTCTGATTTCTGCGACCGCCGTTGGCGTCAGCATTGTTGAGAACTGATCGGAGATCCATGATTGTTGCGCGGAAGAGAAGAGAGTGGGAGAAGTTGGTGAGAAGCGCGTCCCATTCGACTGCTGGTCTGTTGCGCGCGCGCGAGCGGCGCGTTTTTTTTCCGCACTTGGATGGCTAACGAACACGTCTCTCTTTTACGGGCTCTTTTTTTCCTTTATTTTCTTGTCATAGATAGGCTAGACAACAAGGCTGATATCGTCGGAGCGCAAGTCGGGCATCGTCGCGCCTCGATGGCTTTTTTGGCAGAGATCAAGTAGTCACAGGACGTTGTGGGCGGCGTAGAGATGCGAAAACTGCCAGGCAATTGCAAATTCCTGTCGGCCAAGGATGAATTATTGGATGGTGACAGGGCGATGATGCTCAATTGGCGGGCAACAGAGGTGGCCACGTCGTTTGCGAGATAGGGATAGTTGTGATGCTTTTGTTGGATAGAGCTTTCCCAAGGGCAGGACCACTAACTCTATGTCCTCCCGGGTAAGTCAAAATATTAAGGATGACCATGCAGGGTAAGTGACATCATGTTCATTTTTTTCTGTCACGCCCGCACGTGATCCAGACTAAAAGCTGCACTGGAATTGGTAAGACCCATGTCGCACTTCTCACGTGATAGCCTATTTCGGCAACCCTCGCTGACTCATCCAGTCCCTGCATCAGCTCGATCCTCTAGGCAGAAGCTGTGCCTGACGTGTTGCTGTGCTCATGTGGGTACCTTTCCATCATCATTCGGTTGTATTCTTTTTCTACTTCCCTTCCATCATACACTTCCTTTTCCTCTTGTTCGTACTGATTGCTCGTAATCCTTTCCAAACACGCCATCTCCATAAAGCTTCAAGCCCAAACACTTTTGAAGCCACTCTGTTAATACTCCTAGCTCTCATACTTCTCATCTCTATCTATTCAGCTGTACAGGGGTCCGTTCCGTTGCAGCAATCATGCCAGGTCTCGTGTCTGCGACCGGCATCCTCGCCTTCCTCGATGAGGAAGAACCCGAGCTCAAGGTCTTCGCTTTGCAGACTCTCAACGACGATATTGATACTGTCTGGACCGAAGTTGCTGGTGCACTGAGTCAAATGTATGTTCACGTGTGTTTTCGATCCTGCAACGTTGCCGCTGCTGGATCATGATGGCAACAAAGGCAGCTAACCACCCCTGCCTGCAACACAACAGCGAGTCCCTCTACGAAGACGAGTCTTTCCCCGAGCGCCAGCTGGCTGCTTTGGTTCTATCCAAGGCCTACTACCACCTCCAGGCCTACAATGACTCCATGAGCTTCGCCCTCGCCGCCGGTGACCTGTTCAAGCTCGACTCTCCTGGCGAGTTTGAGAGCACAATCATATCCAAGTGCGTCGACCGCTACATCGCAACCACCTCGGTCAAGAACACGCGTGCCTCTATCAAGAAGCCCGTTGATCTGCCTGAGCTCGCAACCACCTTTTCCAACATCACCGACGTCGCGGTCTCATCCCCCACCACTCCCTTCTCCCAGAAGGCCCTGCCCCCCAAGTCGCTCCTCTCGCGCGACTCCATCGACAACTCCACAATGGACGCCACCCTCGAGCCCGCTGCAAATGACGCTCACTCTGGCTCCGTTGTCCAGATCCCGAACCAGACTACAGACGCTGCCCTGCGCCGCGTCATCGATCGCCTGTTCGAGAGCTGCATCCAGCAGGGGCGGTATAGGCAGGTCGTTGGAATTGCCGTCGAGGCCAAAAATCTTGATGTCCTGCGCCATGTCATTAAGCGTGCTAGCCAGGAACAGAAGCAATCCAAGCCCAAGTCGCAGGATGCCTCCCAGCCACAAGGCCCCGCCGAGGAGCTAATGGACTACACTTTGGGCATTTGCATGGACATCGTTCAGGAGAGGGGCTTCCGCCATGACATCTTGCGCCTCATTCTCGACCTGCTCAACGAGATCCCTAACCCAGACTACTTTGCCATTGCTAAGTGCGTTGTCTATCTCAACTCGGATGAGGAGGCCTCTCGCATGCTGCGCACACTGGTCGACAATGGCGACCGCATCTCTTTGACCAACGCCTACCAGATTGCCTTTGACCTTTACGACAACGGCACTCAAGAGTTCCTCGGAAAGGTCATCGACTCTCTGCCCTCCGGAGAACCCCCTCAAGAGGACAAATCTACCGAAGCTAAGGAAGGTAACGGCGAGGGTGAGTCCCTGCTTGATAACCAGCAGGAGGATCCTGAGGATGAGCTCGACGAGGATACAGCCAAGGCATACCGCAACGTCCGATCTATTCTTGACGGCACTAAGACGATCTATCTCAACCTTGAATTTCTCTACCGAAACAATCGCAGCGACCACAGCATCCTCAATAAGGTCCGCGATAGTCTCGAGGGCCGCAGCTCCATCTTCCACAGCGCTGTCACCTTCTGCAATGCCTTTATGAACCAGGGCACGACCAACGACAAGTTCTTCCGCGACAACCTTGACTGGCTCGGCAAGGCTGTCAACTGGTCCAAGTTTACTGCTACTGCCGCTCTGGGTGTTATGCATCGAGGCAATCTATCGCAGTCGCGTAAGCTCCTCGAGCCCTACCTGCCCCGCGCGGGTGGTCTTGGCAGCGGCTCCGTGTTCAGCCAGGGTGGCGCCTTGTACGCATACGGTCTGATCCACGCCAACCATGGCGCCGACGCTCTTGAATATCTTGACCACCAGTTCACCTATGCCGAGGATGAGGTCCTTCAACACGGTGGCGCCCTCGGTCTCGGTATTGCCGGAATGGCCACGGGTGACACCTATATCTTTGACAAGCTCAAGGACATTCTATTCCAGGACTCGGCCCTCAACGGCGAAGCTGTTGGTCTTGCCATGGGTCTTATCATGCTGGGCACCGGCAACGCCAAGGCTATCGAGGACATGATTACCTATGCTCACGAGACAACCCACGAGAAGATTGTCCGGGGTGTCGCCATGGGCATGGCCCTTATCATGTACGGCCGCCAGGAGGGAGCTGACATTCTGGTCGAGGGCCTTCTCAATGACCCTGATCCCACCCTGCGCTACGGTGGTATCATGACGGTGGCCCTCGCCTACTGTGGCACGGGCAGCAACAAGGCCATCCGCAAGCTGCTTCACGTAGCTGTCAGCGATGTCAGCGATGACGTTCGCCGTATCGCTGTCATGAGCCTGGGTTTCATCCTCTTCCGCAAGCCCGGCAGCGTTCCCCGTATGGTCGAGCTGCTGTCCGAGTCATACAACCCCCACGTCCGCTACGGTTCTGCCATGGCCCTTGGCATCTCGTGCGCCGGCACCGGTCTGGAGGAGGCTATTGACCTGCTCGACCCCATGCTTAAGGACCCCACCGACTTTGTCCGCCAGGGTGCTCTCATCTCTCTGTCTATGATTATGGTTCAACAGAACGAGGTTACGAACCCCAAGGTGTCGTCGTTCCGCAAGACGCTGAGAAAGGTTGTCGGCGACCGTCACGAGGATGCTATGACCAAGTTCGGTGCCGCTCTGGCTACAGGAATTATTGATGCCGGTGGCCGCAACTGCACCATCGGTCTGCAGACCCAGTCGGGCAACCTCAACATGGCCGGAATCGTCGGTATGGCCGTCTTCACCCAGTACTGGTACTGGTTCCCCTTCACCCACTTTTTGTCCCTGAGTTTCTCACCCACGGCCGTCATTGGACTGGACCATGAGCTCGACATGCCCGACTTCAAGTTCCACTGCTCTGCCCGACCGAGCCTCTTCGACTATCCTCCTGAGCAGGAAGTCAAGGCCGAGGAGGGTCCCGCTATGATCGCCACGGCTATTCTGTCGACGACTGCACGGGCCAAGCGCAGGGCTCAAAAGAAGGAGCGTGCCCAGAAGACTGAGGGTGGCATGGACATTGACACCCCTGCTCCGAAGGGCGAGGGCGATAAAATGGACATCGACGACGATAAGAAGGACGACCAGACGACCAAGGAGCCTGGCGCTACCGGCGACGACGCCGCTGCCAACAAAGACACTTCCGACAGCAAGAAGGAGCCCGAGAAGGAGAAGGCCGGCTTTGACATTGACAACATGACGCGTGTGCTGCCCAGCCAGCTGAAGTACTTGAGCATCCCCGCTGGACGCTATAGGCTCGTCAAGAAGGTATGTTTTCAACATCCCTTTTAAGATGGAAGAGATAAAACAGAGCATGCTAACCTTTCTGAACAGCCCGTTACAGGTGGAGCCATGCTTTTGGAGGATACGGAGGCGGACGAGCCCAAGACGCTGATTGAGGAGAAGCTGGCCAAGGTGACGACGGAACGCGCCCCTGTTGCCGGTCAGGGCGCCCATGGTGGTGCCGGCCGACCTAGTACTCCTGGTGCTCCCGGCGGTGGACGTAATCTGCTAGATGGACTCGTCGACCCAACACGCGGCGGGTCAACTGGCAACCCCATGGTTGATCAGATTCTACGCGGCTCTCAGGGTGGTGGCCCCTCTCCCTTTGGCAGACTTGGAGACATGTTCAGCACGCCCGGCGCTGGTGCTGCCGCTGCGGCTGGTGTCTTGACTGCTGTGGATGAGGATAATGAGGGTGACGAGGAGGCTAAACTGCCCGATGAGTTTGAATACTTTTCCGACGAAGGCAGCGACGAGGAGGAAGATGACGACTGAGCTCAAGGCAATCTGTATGTATTATATACATGGGGAGGGAGGGGTTACATTTCTTATCAGGGACACAGAGAGTAATAGTTGCAAACATCTTTCGTTGTACTTTTATCTCGAAAACAGGAAACGGGGGAGATACAAGGCCACTTTATACATGAAGTTGAATGCAATTTTAGAGACTGTGGAGCGTATTGAAAATATGAATAAGTAAACTGGTGCAGCAAGTGTAAAGTGTCACATGTTGTGAGTCGAGGGCGATAGGTATATGCTGAACGCTACTACGCAGAATAAGAAAATAGATAAACAGGCGAAGAGAATCAGGACTTGCTGCTGCAGTCGGTACAAACAAGGAGACGGTGCCATGCAGAGGTGAGGTTGCCCCGGATGTTCCAGGTAGCAGCATAGCTCTCGGGTTGGGTATTGTATGCGTCGTCGATGGCCTTGACGACAAGGTGCGTGCACTTCCGGCCATCCTGGGAATCGTGGAATGTCACTTGAGGCACGGTCCCGTCAAATCGCCAACGCTTCCACGACCATGACTGTCCGGGTTGGTTCGTTACAACGTTACTGTGCCCGTCGTCGCCATCATCACTGCCGTCATCCAGGAGACGGGCCTGGAACCATGTGTGGCCGTTATCGAGGGAAACGTCAACTCGCACAATACCGTGACCTCCGCCCGAGAAAGCATAACCGCTCATGGAGATTGGATGACCTTTGACAGCATTTCCGTTGTCATCCTTGCCATTGCTCCTCATATGTCCTAGACGCACGCCTGTGATGGCACTTTGGACTGGCATCTCCTGGATGGCGGGGGCTGAATCCCAGTCGACGGCTGTTTGATTGGGCCCAAAGCACTTATAGTCTCGACGCTGCCACTGGGCAGGACTTTCGTCGTCACTGAGAGCTATGCGCTGGAGCCACTTGACTGATCGAGCTGCCACGTTTCCGGGGACAATGGATCTCAGAGGAAATCCATGATCACGGGGCAAGGGCTCGCCATTCATACCCCAGGCCAGGAGGACATCACCATAAGGGTCCATGGCTTTCCGAATAGGTATGCTTGAACCATAGGTTTCCATTCCCACAAAGTGGACATGCTTGACATCCTTATCTTTTTGCGAACTCCTGGGGTCAAAGCCAGCATCGGCCAAGATGTCGGCTAACATGACGCCCTCCCACACGGCGTTGGATATGGCACCCACGTCCCAGGGTAGACCGTTGGCCTTGCGTCCCGAACCCTCACTCATGTGGGCACGACGGTTTCCCGAGCACTGGAGGGTGGCCGTGACGGTACGTTTGGGGAAGCGGGCTTTGAGCTCACGCAGCGTGTAAGACTTTGTGGACCCATCAGCCAGCTCAATGGTAAGACGGTGGTCGTCTGGATCTTGGTCGACGGTGGGCACCCACATGTGGTTTCGAACGTAGAACAGGTCGTTGGGGGTCAAGAAGTTGTCCTCGATGGAGCAGGCGGGGGACTCGGCATTCCGTGGCTTCCGGGTACGTGTTATAAGATCGGGGTGGCGGACTGGATCATCTGAGAAAGGGTCCTCGATATCGTGTGCCACAGCTAGCCGGGAGCCGTCCAAGGAGAGGTCGACTTTATCAACGTAGCCTATAAGATAGGTGTCCAGAATATCGTATACGTATTGGTTCTTGTGAATGGAGAATATGTCCCAGTAGCCGTCGATTGAACCTCCGGCAGCACGCAGGATAACATCGCCGCCTGGATGAGCCGAGACCCAGTCTGTGATGTCGTACACCTTGTTGCCGTGTATAACCCAGGGGTTAGGTGAGCCGCTATTGTGTTTTCGAATCTCTCCAAGGGAAAATCGCGGTAGTCCTGTCTTGGAACATTCAGCATTTTCGGAGTCGGGGACAGCAGCCACGTCGAGAGGAGCTGGTATTGTGATATGGTATAAGCCGAGGGAAGCCGCAACCAGACCAGCGCCAACATAAGCAGAAAGTCGAAGTAAATTCGGGGTTGTCTTGGGATTTCTTGTGATGGCCACAGTTGATTTTTCCGAATACCCCTTTCCACTCTTCTGTCCGCGCCTTGAATTTGCATTAGATGATTGCTGTCGTTGGCTTTGGAGATGCGTAGTTGCGTAATTGTAGTGCACATGCCAAGGAGACAAAGTGGGCCTATGGGGTGGAAAGACGGCAATGCATCGGCAGTGACCTCCACTGCTGGTCCCGGTAAATCGGTGGATGATGGGCCTGAAACTCATGGCGACTTGTGGCTACGGAACTGAGGTGAATCCATAGCAAGACGGTTTAAAAAACAGTAGAGAACGAGAAATAAATATGGTACTCCCCCCTGATCATGTCAGAGCGGTGTGGTTTATACGACAAGGTAAGGGAGTGGATGGAAATGAACGGAGCAGGTCATGGAAGACGAAGAACAGAAAAAGAAAAGAGAGTAGGGGAGAACAAGTAACGATGATGCATGACCCTTCATATTGATACACGGCTGGTGACATGTTTTATTCATATACATCATCAATGAAATGTTCATCCTTGGTAACCGCCCATGCATAAATCGTGTACCTAAATATGCAGATAGACGCCGTTCACTGTCCATGAGAGTATGAGGATCTCGGACTTTTACTCGTACACCGCTTACGTCTTGATCGGTTACAGGCACGACTTCATCTACAATTGTCGAACATGCATACGCATACCCCATTGATGGTATCGGCATCGGTACTCGTACTCCACATCTACGAGAATAGGGGCACTGGGCCTAAGCCACAAATACGTATGATACCCCCTGACTGTTATGTGTCTATCATTACTTCTACTATTACCCCGTACTCCGTACGGAGTACATGTAGGTAGTAGTAATGCTAATAGTACTCGTACTCCCGGACTCGTCCGTCAAGGCCCAGGGTCATCTAAATGTCAAGGTGCTAACATGTCACAAGTATTAGGTTGTCGGTTGAATATGGCGGTAACAGAATGTATTCGTAGCGTGATTCATATATCCATATTTCCATGTCTCGCCGCCTTCACCTGATACAGTAGACTGCGATCACGCATTCACATCATCGGCTCATATTCGGATCCAGGTGGTCGTCGATGTTGACCCTCTCGAAGAAACTAATGTGCCCGAATCCGACCCAGTACTGCGCCAGTCGGTCTGGTCCCAGGAGGAGTAATTGGCTCTCTATGAATCTGTCTGCCACAGTGTTAGAAAGAATGATGCAAGGCCTAAAACAAAATACGGAGGAAGAACGTACCCTGTATAAATCCCGTATGCGCAATATGACCTTTACTCCTAACCACCCTCACGCCTTCAAAAGGAGGCTCTGATGCAAGACCAACGAATCCATCTGGCCCTAGATCGTCTGCAGCAAATGTATACTCACCGCGCGGCACATTGGGGTCTCCCGTGAGCTTGATGGCCCCAAGCCGCCCGCGGTAGATGCGCGCGTCCATTCTCCTCCGCTCCCACGTCTCATCGCTCTCGCCTTCTTCACGTATGAGATGGAGCTCTTCGTCTGTAGCCTCCGGCTCGTCAGGCTGGTTTATGAGGAGGAACTCGCACCCATGACCTGAATAGTCACCCACCCATATTCCCCTCCACGGTCTGGTGGGCGTAGGCTTGTACAGCTCTGGGTCTAGCGTTGAAAATGTCATGACTTCCTCGCCAATGTGGGCTCCTATGGCACCACCGGGTTGTCGTCCCGTCATGTCAGAGATGGGAATGCTTCCCGCAACACTGCCCACCCGGTCAAGGCCCATACCAACCGGAGAATGGACGGCCCCGCCCATCTGTATCCATCGCCGGATGCTAAAGGTCTGGTCCGATACCTCGCATCTGCGTCGGGGACGGTCATACGTCCGGAGCCATTGGCTATACTGGCCCGATCTCATGCCTCTCGCATGCTGTCGTGCTGGTACTGCTGGTGGTGGCCAGATGGACCCGTAGGGATAGTCCTCGACCAGGCTCATCTCGGCCTCTTCCTGGCTCAGAGGTTTGTTGAGCAGGAAGTTGCTGTACATATGCTGGAGCCTGTCGTCGAGAACCATAGGAATCTCGTCGGCGAAGCGGTTAGCCTCGGGCCGGGTCGAGAAGCCGCCGTCCTCGTCCCTATCGCCCACCTTGAACTGCAGTATGGGTTTGTCCACGTGCAGTCGGACCGTGGGTTCGAAGCTGTGGATCATGACTTGGTTATTCGCCGACCATGCCTCGTACCTCGTCCTCTTACTAACGGCCAGCAGCTCAAATCCTTCTATGCACCCACGCCTGTCATCGTATCGAACGAGGATCAACTTGCCGGGAAGGTCACGATCGCAGAACCAAATTTTATATTTTGGTAGGAACCACAGGCGGTCATGCTCGGCGTACAGGCGTTGGAATGACTCACACGGATGAGGGCTGCGCACCGTCGAGCCTGGCACGTTGCTCTGGACAATGGGCCGCCATAAGACATCGGACAAGGCATGGTGCCGCAGCGTGTGACAGGTGGCGGACACGGAGCAGAGGTCATAGGGTGACAGGCATGAGAGGATGCCGTCAATCAGCTCGACAGGGAGTTCCAGAAGTGTCGAGGCACCCGGAAGAGGTGATTGTGCCAAACTCTCCATGTCTTTGTGGGCATATAGCAACCGTGAGATGACGATGACGAGGGTGCGATGAGTGGTGAGACGTATCTACGTGGTCCCACAAACAGGCTTCAACAGGCCACCATGCGGTCCCCTTGGACCAGTTTCTTTCTACCTCTCGTTTCTTCTTTCTGAATATGGCCTAGCCACGAAGACTCTTAAATCTCAGGACCTTTCGACACACACGAGTCAGCTACTGGCAGACCCCCAGTGTCACGTTCATAACCGACAGGTACGTACGCTCAATAGCCGCATTTGTTATTCGTTATTGGTACAAAAGCGGCCGCCTCTGTTGCTTCTGTGTCTCCATAGAGTAGAGACCCTGGGATAAGGCCTTTTTGTACTCGTATGTGTCCAAAAGTGTCCAAAAGGTGAGTGTACCCAACCGGTGGGTGCACACTAGACACGAGTTGAGTGGGACAGGAAACACACGATGGCACTGTTTGGCAGGCCTGTCTTGTCAAAGGCAGAACAGCAAACCCCCAGTCGCGTTGGCATAGAGAAAGAGTGCAGAAATCGTTTGGCTCGAGAGACCCGTTGTTGTGGGTGAAAGTAATATTGAATCGCATAAGAAACCTTTCGTAATGCTAATGAGGGAATGGGTGGAGGAGGAGAGATGGATGAGATGTAGGGCCGACAGTCGGGGGCCACAGAAGCAGCAGGTGCAGCGCTTGCGGGTTGGTCGGTGCGACTATTAATATTGTTAAGTACTTGTCCTACTATTTCCCCCGCTTTTGTACAATGTGCGACTACCGACTTTAGCACGCTGTCGACTTTAATTACGAGTATTCTCACTAGACAACGAGACAGTCCTATAATAATAGTTGAAGACCCTATGAAATCCTAATACTTATTGAGCGAGCAAAATGTCCTTATGAACTCTTATGTTTTTTGTTCTTTTTTTCTTTGCTTCTCCCTTTTCCTATACACCCGATATGCACCCAGCTAATTAACGACACAAGTTCTTGGATTCATTCAAGCCAATTAGGAGCTCTAACCTATGGCATTGTTCGATTCCTCGCTTGTGTCATTGTGTCACACAGCTCAATCATACCCAAGACGGGATACTGCTTCTCAAAGGGAAAACTAGAGCTGACATGTATAAGTATCCATTTGATATCACTGCGATTAGAGTTCACGTGTTTGCCCTTAATTTCCCCCGATCGCGGTAATCGCTATGTTTGTTATAGAAAATGTACATATAGCTTAGGTAAGCGGGGACACGACTATAAAATAGTTAAGTCTATCGCTCTAAATATAATAAAAGTAAGAACTTAATACTATATAATACCTAGCCTACCCTTAATAATATATAAGCGTATTAGTAATATATTCGTATATACGCTACTATATATATTAACGTATAAACGGTTAATTCTCTAGAAATAATAAACGCTTCTTAAGAGAAGTCTTATATATTTTAGATCACGCTCTTCGTCTATAAGATCTAATACCGTCCTTATCGAATCTAATAACTAAGGATATCTCTACTTTTTCAGGTCACCCCTAAAGACTAAGAAAAAGTATAATAGTTTTAAGAAAGTATAAAGATTATTATATATAAATTAAAGGCATTAAAGATAAGATTCTAGAACTAGTATAAAGAGGTAGAAAAGAAGCTGGTATAAATAAAGAAGATAGAGATAAATAATTACTAATTTTAACCCTAAAGTTGACCCTAAATCTCTTTCCTATCTCTTGACTGTAAGACTTTATCACTTTCTCTATTACTTCTGATTAGTTGTGACGTTGGCGTCAACTCTAAGCTATAGGGTAGATAGAGATGATGTCGTTTTATATTGGCGAGACAGTTAAGATGTCGAACTGAGCAATAATGTGACGTTAGGGTCAACTCTAAGCTATAGGGTGGACAGAGATAATGTCGTTTTATATTGGCGAGACAGTTAGGATGTCGTACTAAGCAATAGGCAGTTATAGTCGTAGGTGCTACTACTAAAAGGAACTAGGGTTTTAGAAGAAGCGTTAACTATATTATTAATAGCTAGGTAAAGAGTGACTAGGCTATAGAAATAAGGTTAACTATATACTAGTCGATTATAAAGTGGTTGTATTAATTAGTTATAGCGATTAATGCGATTTAATAGGAATCGTAGTAATCGTCCTTAAGGTGATTTATAGTGAATCGGTATAATCGCGTGTAAGTGAGTGTGTTAATAAGTAAGAAAAATGTAGGGTGCACGTGAAGGCCGCATAACGGGTCGTAATAAATAAGGCAGTTATAGTCGTAGGTGCCTATATTAGGAACTGGTTTCAATAGAAGCGTTGACTTTATTATTGATAGTTAGGTAGAGGGTGACTAGGCTAAGGAAATAGGGTTAACTATATACTAGGTGATCACTAAAGTGTTATGGCCCATTATGCGACCTTCACGTGCACCCCACATTTTTCTTACTTATCAACACCCTCACTTACACGCGATTATACCGATTTAACGATAATCGTTACGAATCGCCTCGAGAGAGCGATTACTATAATTACTAGTAAATCGCATTAATCGCTATAACTAATTAATACTATTACTCTATAATTACCTAGTATATAGTTTACCTTATTTCTATAGCCTAGTCACTCTTTACCTAGCTATTAATATAATAGTTAACGCTTCTTTTAGAACTCTAGTTCATTCTATAATTAGCACCTATAACTATAACTGCCTTATTGCTTAGTTAGACGCCCTAACGGCCTCGCTAATATAAAAACGACACTTCTCTGACTACCCTATAGCATAGAGTCGTACTAACCGTCACATAAAGGGACGAGGTGATCGTCTATAGTGATCATTGCGATCACTAGGTGATTAAGATAATCGCGAAGGGCGATCATTAAAGTTATTAAGTGATCGGGGTGTTAGTTAGTGTAAGTGAATGTGTTGATAAGTAAGTCAGTAAAAAGGAAAATGTCGCGTGCACGTGAAGGTCGCATGACGGGCCGTAACATTAGTCCTTAACAATACTATCTAATATAAGTAAGACTTCTCTTAAGTAGTAGTGCTATAGTTATAGGAATCAACTATTAGAAGGTTAAAGGATAAGGAGATATTAGTAAGAACACACTACTAATATTCTTATATATATTAAAGGTAGGTAAGGTATTATATAGTGTTAAGTTCTTATTTATTCTCATAATCATAGCGCTAGGCTCGACGGTTTTATAGTCGAGTCTCACTTACCTAATCTAGGAGTAGATTTTCTATGATAAGAGGTATAGTAAAACTAATAAACTTATATAGACTAGTAGTTTAAGTCTAAAGGCCTTCTTTTAGGAACTTTAATCCTATATATAAAACTTAACTTTATTATTAATAATTATAAAATAACTCTTTGCTTTTACTTAAGCTATAACTAGTGCTGTATAATAAGCTGATAGTATAAAGGCTTCTAGAAGGTATTCGTTATAGTAATTCATTATATAGCTAAGGTAAGCGGGACTCGACTATAATAACGTTAGATCTGTCCCTTCTAGCATAGACAACAACTAAGATCAATACAGCACACATCAACCGGTATACCACAACACACCAAAAAGAGACGAACATCCCTCTTTCCCTCTTTATGTGACAGTAAACATCAGGATCTCACCTTTATACGGCCTCATTAGATAGATAAAATAATAATTAATATTATTATAACAGCTGCGGCCCTTTATTTAGGGGGGCTAATGCACCTATGTGATCGTCTACTATCTACGCGCGTTATTGAACGTAACCAACAAAGCCATATAAGCTGAAAGCCCTTGAACAAATCCTTGTTATCTTTGTTCTTATCTTTTTCGCTTCTGAAACATAGTTACATTTACCTATAAAGCCGCTACCAGATACTATTGGGAAATGTCCAATTTTTCATATCTTACAATAGTTCTTCACGAGATCAATAACCCTGCTAGTGTCTTTTGCAGTGGTGAATATCTGGGCGTGGTCTAGATCAGGAAATATCATCACCTCAATGGAGTCGTCCGTCCTTGTTATTGTTGACTCTTCAATATGGGACTCCCCGCCCTTTGGTTCCTCCTGCTGGGTCAGGTACTGAGCCACAGCACCCGTCTCAACAATTAAATCTCGGCCGGACAGGCATACGGCCACTCTCCTGGGCCGGACGTAAATATGGTCGTCATTACTGCTGTCACTGCTGTCGCGTCCTAACTGGGCACTGCCATCTGACTGTGCACGATCCGAGTGGCCATGTTGGTGGATGGGTACGGGGGCGAGTAGCTCGCGTTTGAATACGGCATTGTGTCGCCAGAAAAAGTGACGGCCGAGGCAGTGTGCGACGCCAGGATCTGTGCTCGCAAAGTACCACAAAACCCACTCGTTGGTGGCGCTGGGAGCGCGGCGAGTGAAATTGTAAGCGACGTAAGGAAGATGCAGGAGGATGGTGACCGGGTCGAGCAGTACGACCGAGGTCACCCGGTGTTTCAGCTCAGGCGAACGAATTATATGCGTCGTCGGCACGGAACCGTATGAGTGGGAAACAGCGGATACTTGGTCCCAACCGTGGTAGTCAAGAATGTTGGTCACCTGGCGCACAAACTCGGATTGTCTGGGCAGTGGAGATGTGAGGCGGAAGGATATTGGGAGCATCTCGATGGCAATGACTCCGAGTGAGCTGCCGTTATCATTAGGCTTGGAAATTCCACAAAAGAAGCGCAGATATGTCCAAAGGCCGATTCCGATTCCATGGAAGAAGACAACGGGCAACGTGTCTGGTCCAGCCCTATGGGGTTTGAACCAGTAACCAAGGCTGGATGCGGGAGACGTTTCGCTGGCCAAGAGGACCTGTGGCCGGGGGGGGAAGACGGGTGCTCCTTCAGCCGGTGGATGATATCGAAATCCCATCAAAGCCATTGACAGGTGTGTGAGTTGGTCGATGAGAAAGACAACCGAGTACCAGGCCAGACCGCGGTAAGCTGTCTGAATTGGGTCTACAGTGAGACGCAGGCTTTTGGCTGGGCCACGGCCCTCAGCAAGAGGGGACCCCAACTTCTTCTCAAAGGCAGCTACATACTCGTCAATCTCCTTCTGGAGCTCGGCGTCCTCTGGATGGACATCCGGGTATAGGCTATCTCTATCAAAGAAGCCCCAGGTAATGAACTCTCTCACGTTGTCTCGACGAATATCGTGTCGGTCTGATCCCAGAAACCACCAGCGGAGATAGGCTTCCGGTTCAGAGACATGGGCAAAGCACTCATCAAAGAGTTCTCGTCTCTCCTTACGCGTGGCTGGCCACAGCTCAGGGTACTCTGCGGGGAGGTTGAGACGTGCGTGGTATGGGCGCCATGCGGAAAGATAGTAGACAGCCTCGGCCGTCAAGGCACCGCACAGAATCCTCATTGATGTCAGGTCCCAGGCTCCAGAGCCATTGATGAGGAACAGAGAGGCGATGCCAGCTACATAAAGACAGGGCGTGTAACGGAATAGGATAATTGCGATGTGGACAACGGCCCACCAGGTAGTGAATTTCTGGTCCGCCATGGCTCAGGAAGGATTCGTTGACTCGAATACGACTTTGATCAGCCTCCAAGTCGCAAGGAAGGCATTCATTCGCAGCCGCAATTGGGCGAGACAGGGATGATGATGACGATGACGACGATATTGGGGGCCAAAACCAGAGACGAATTCCAATTAACAGTGACGGTTGGGTCGTAAATACGTTTTGCTCTTTGGTGACCCAACGTGGCTTGAGTTTGAAATTTGGGCTTCTGTATGCTTCTCTGTACGTAGCAAGTAGCTGCTTATTTACTGAGTAATAGTAACTACTTATATTATTGTTGTTGGGGAGAGTTGATAGACGGAGCCATGCGGCGGATAGGGATCGTTAGCGTGCGTTGGCTGCTTATCTAAGAATACGTATATGCCGAGTTGAGCTGCTGTTGCTGCTGCTTTGCTTCAGGGGTCTTGCGACAGCACAAGTTCCACATACAATGCTGCCGGACTCATTGTGTGTGTATGTGCTCATCTGACTTGGATCAAATAAACCAGCAGATAATCAAATAGCTAGGGAAGAAGGGAGAGACAGAAAGGAATGGCGAAAAGCGATAAGGAAGTGAATAGAAGAGGAAGATCTTGTGTTGGATAAGAGAGAAGAGAGTGGGGTTTAGTCGCATTTTGCGTCAAACGTCAAACTAAACGAGATCCGAAAGCTCAAAATTCCACAATCACGGACGAAAACATAATATTAGAGTGTTCCTAGCTTCTCTCCATTATGATCGGCATGGATCAACTTCTCTTCCATGGACTCATCTGTTTTTCACACTACGTGTTTTGATACGTCATGGACAAGACGCTGGTTTACCTGCAACCTGCTAGAAGCAGCTCGAAGGCACTGCTAGTAAATGGTATGATGTAGTAACAATGCTGCGAAATAACCACATCGCCGCCGGATAGTTTCCAACATATTCAACTCATGTATATCTAGTTATCCGATGTAAATCTATTTATTTATTATAGTAACCGAGAAAAAAAGCAGAAGAAGAGGACCGAAAAAGAAACAGCCACCGAGTCTGAATTCTTACAGGATCACGACACATTGGATGACATAATCAAACCCGAGATTTTTTTTCCAAACCGCTGATATCATTGCTGCCCCGCCATCCATTTAAGCCCTTTCCCCCACGTTGGAAGAGACACTACGAGAAAAAAATCCAGCATTTTGACGACGACGACGATAACGTCGACATTCACCCAACCTAGAGACAACACCTAGAACGTTTCACGCCACGATATTTGCTCATAATGGACCCTATGGACCAAATGTCGGCGGGCGGCGGCCCCATCCCCAAGGATTTCAACGCTGAAGATGCACAGAACATGGAAGATGTACGTCGCAACGACACCACAAACCACCCCCACATAGGAACGCGCGTCATCCCTTTTGCTAATATTCCAGTGATGTAGATGGAGAAGCAGTTTGCCGTCAAGGGTAAAAATGGCCTGGGTTTCAATGAGGTTCCCGGAAATCACTCTCATTGTGTCGCTTTTGCTAACTCTCGACTCTAGTCGTCCAGCACATGGCCACGTACTGGTCCATTCTTGAAAAGGTTAAGGGATCGTCCCTCCGCCTGACCAAGATGGACGACGACATTTACAACCACCTCATGGAGACCTTCCCCCACTTCGACCCTTCCAAGACGATTGACGAGGACGAAATGAAGAGCAAGGAGGGCAAGGCAAAGTGGCGCCCGTTCCTCATGGCCTACGAGAAGACTATTGAAGACTACAACTTTGGTACTATGTTGCGCAACAACCCTGGTGTCGAGTACGAGGAGAGGAATACTATTTTCGGTGAGTTTTCTTGCTAAAAACAGGAGACTTGACTCAAACGGAAGAGATTGGAAGCGATACAAAGAGAAGAAAAAGAGGTCACAGCATTGACTAACCTTTTAACAGTCCCCCGCATGCAGTTTTACGCTATCGAGATTGCCAGGAATCGCAAGGGTCTCAACGACTGGATCTACGACAAGACGCAGCGCGAAATCAGCGGCGCTTAAGCAGTTGTATTTGAGCCTTAAGAAGAAAAATGGAACTTTAAACAAGACCAATGTATATAAACTAAAATCACGCACAATCATCTTGGGAAATGGGGGGGGGGGGGGGGGGGG